>NW_007750917.1:6017-8335 GCF_000696425.1 Galeopterus variegatus | reverse complement strand
GGGGGGACGCACAGTGCTTAACCCAGTGCCTGGCCCCTTGGGAGAGCGTCCTAAACACTCACCACTTCCATTATTCCAGTGGTGTCAGTTTGTCCTGGATGTCCCTAGCAGCATCCTGCTGTCCTTCTCTGACATGTAAATTTAAGGATCTTATGAGGACTGGTTTTCATCCTCTGCCCGTTGAGTGGTGTGGGGAAGGCCAACAGCACAACAGCCCGCCTGAGTCACCCTCCTGCCCATGGTGCCAGCTGGCAATGCTACCACGGCCCATGATGGAGAAATGGAGCCAGAGCAGGGGCGAGGGGGGAGGAGATGGAGGTCCCAGTGCCTGCGAAAGAACAGAGGGAAGGAGGAAGAACGTCAGCTGGCTCAGCCCAAGTCAGCAAACACACACCGAGTCCACTGCTCTGTGTGTGTGTGTGTGTGTGTGTGTGTGTGTGTGTGTGTGTGTAAGAGTGGTATAAACACTAAAAACTAAAGACACTGTTTCTGTCTCAAGGAGCTCATAATCTCATTGAGAGGCGAGGACAAGTCACTAAAATTTTAATTCAATTCAGAATATGGCACAGGAAAAGGCAGGAAGAAATGAAGCTCACAGCAGAGCATCTAGTCCTGTGGAGGGTGTTGAGGACGCTTCCCGATGGAGGTGGCAGCTGAGATGGAGCCTTAAACTATAGGAAGGGTTGCAACATGCATTCACTCTGCATGCAGTAGGAGTTTGTTGAGCCCACTATGTGTCAGGCGCTGTGCCACGTCCTGGGGAGGAAACGGCAAACAAAAACAGGCGCAGTTCTTGGGGATGGAGTGGAGAAGAGCATTTGGGACAGAAGAGACAAGAAAAGTGAAAGGACAGAGGGAAGAAAATGCAGGCCAGAGTGTGCCTGTGACGACAGAGAGGAGGCGGCGCCTGGGAAGGCGGCTAGAGGAGGGTGGGAGGACCCAAATGCCCTGCGTGAGCTTGAACTTCACTCAGCGAACGTGCGTACACACGGGCGCATCTGTAGAAACGTGGAGAAGCTGGGGAGGGTGATGTGGGCAGAGCTGCGACTGAGCAGCCCATGTGCGTCTAACAAGGGAAGGACACGAGAGAAGCCAACGATGCGACGGTGGACGGTGGAGACGTGGGTCGCTGTCAGACTCGCCTGACCTGCCTCTTCCAGGCTGTTAGGACAGACCTGTTTCCTCATCAGCGGGACAAGCACACACCACCAGAGAGCTGTTGTGAGAAGCGCAAATAAAGGGCACAGAGTTCTAGACATCGGATAAATAGTGACTATTGGGCATTACATGGGTGAAGTAAGTAGAACGGTCATTTGTATAACATTTCTTGACTTATTTGCATATGGCAGGTCCTGCAGACATGCAGATGAACTTGACCACCACCCTTGGTGACTGGACAGAGAGGCTGAGGAGTCAAAAATGTTTTTACAGAGGGGGCAACGGGGAGGGGTCATTGAATGGATACAGAGTTTCAGTTGTGCAAGATGGAAAGCCTCCTGGGGATTGGTTGCAGAACGACGTGAAGGTACTGAACTGCACACTTAAAACAGTTCAGATGGCAGTTTTATGTTATGTATAGTTTAACCACAATTAAAAATAAAATAAAATATATTAAATGATTCAAGAAAAGATGACATTAAAAAAAAGTCTTTACAGTTTCAGGTCTTTGAGACCAGGAGAATGGTGGGAATCATTCACAGAAACAGGAAAGTCTAGGGGATTCCATGTGGTTAGTTTGGACACACTGAGAGTGAAGTACTGTCTGGACACTGTGTTGAAGGTGTCCTGCCAGCTGAGGGAAATGTGAACCAGGAATCTGGGAGGTGACACAAGGACAAGGACTGGGGATGGGGCATGGGCGGGAAGGCTACTTGGGCTCTGCGGTGTCCCCAGAGCCACCAGCTGGTGTGCACGCAGCCTCCGTCTTGTGCTCCACCCACGGTGTGCCTCAGCTCCTGCCCACATCTGCACAGTCTCCTCGCCCCACCACTGACTTTCATCCCCCCTTCATGTCTCTTCTCTTCTTGTAACTTCTGCTTCCTCACGGCATCACTTTGCCACAGCCCTTCTTGCTGTCAACTGTGCTTCCCCTTCAAAATGCACACGACTCCTCACAGCATCCCTCTGCACATCCCTTCCACACCAGCTCAGCACCTGGTCCTCTAAAGGCAATGTCACAAAGTAGGAGAAAGTGCAAATTAAAATGTCGTGAGGTGCTATTCCTTCATTAGCTAATTGACTATAATTAAAAAGAACAGTAACAGCGTTGATGAAGGCAGTGTGAGAAAATATCAATTCTCACATACAGGGTACTCTAA
>NW_007750917.1:2247-4084 GCF_000696425.1 Galeopterus variegatus | reverse complement strand
GCGCCTCGCTCAGCCAGCGAGCGGGAACTGGTCTGTATGTGGGATCCAAACCCTCGGGCGGGAGGGCCGCCGCGCTTCCCAAGCGGCGCACTCATCCAGTGCGCCACCGGGCCAGCCCCAGTCTGGGGACATTTAACTTGTGCTTTAGTAAGGATGCGCTGCTGAGGTGGGTGAAGGGAAAAGTGGTTTCAACACCACAAAAGGTGTTTTGCCAGTGGTTTATAATTTGCTTTGAAAATTGCAACAATGTCTAGAAAGGCTTTTTTTTCAAAAAGGTGAGTTCCGAGAGCCTGGTGTTTGACTGAGCTTTCCTTTCCCTGGGCTCAGCCTTGACTGTGCCATGGCTGCCCCTGCTTAGCTGCCACAGCTCTCCCTGAGCCACATGCTGTATTGGCCAGCACGGGACGCACCGACCCCACAAGCCCACAAGATGGTTGCAGAAGGCCATGGAAATGCCACTGCTGGGTTCATATACCAAATAAAGGACGCGCCTATGGCTGGGGTCAAGGAGGCCCTTTTGTAAAGTCCTTGTGATCAGAGTTAACAAAAGGCATAAAAGGAGATTGCAGGAAGCTGCTGGTCCACAGAGGTGAAAGCAAGCTCCTGGCGGGTTTTCTTGACCAATAGATATTTGTATTTGAATTCTCGGGCTCCGAGTTCTCATTTGAAATTGTGGACGACCCTATGGCCCACATCTTTCATTCTGATCAGATGAAGAAATAGAGGCAGAGATGAACCACCCAAGAAAACGAGCCCTTATCCCTACATTAGTCTTCCCAGAGTCAGTGCCTTCAGAAAAGTCCCCTAGGAGGCAGAGTGCACACACGATGGCCACCCCCGCAAAGGCACGAGCAGGTTTGTTCTCTTCCCCTTGTGAGGTGTTTCTGAAGCTGGCCTTCCAGGTATGTGAGCACCTTCATGGTTTATCCATGGGACGTGAGGCACATCCATGGTGTGGAAAAGGTTAAACACCCAAGCCCTGGCATTGCCGATTTACACAGAGAAACAGCAATGTTCAAAGGAGGATCTTGAGCACGTGTTCCCTTTTGAAGCAGCGCTGCAATATAGTTTGTATCCTCACTGTGCCTAGATTAAAGGCAGAGGGAGGGGGAAGCAAAGGATCCCATTTAAATCTTAGCTGGTGGGGAGCAAACTAAAGCCTGGGAACATGAAATTTAGCCAAGGGATTAAAGGATATGGATGTAAAGTGGAAACCTCTGAGTTTCTTTCAATTATCTTTCAGAAAGTTACTCCAGGCCACATGCTCCTCTTTTTATTGCTAACAAAGGGGGTTGTGCTTGAATCCCTTCCAGTCTGTTTTTTTCCTTCTCCGCAGCGAACATTCTGCTCTCAGCTGCACAGGTGTACAGCACAGCACCACAATATCTCATAAAACTAGCCAGAGCCAAGGCGCTCACAGACACAATGGTTGGATTTATGATACATACACACAGCAGCGTGTCCCCACAGGAGGCAGGGCTTGCTCAGGGGATGGGTTAAAGAGCTCCTGCTTCTGAGTTACTAGGTCATATGAAGTGCTGGCCAGGTGTCCTGACAACACACTCCCACTAATAAACCTGAGTAACATGTGAAAAATGATCCCAAGACCTTGAATCAACTTTCTCAGTCGACAGTAATCTCATCAAGGTGTGAATCTGCCAAAATAGCTAGGCCATCTTAGCAAGGAGTCTGGTAAATCTAGCAGTAATGGCGGGCACCTTTCTAGGGTAGCCCAAATGTTTGAATTTTATCACACACAAAGGCCAGAGCCCCACAGGCACGAGGATGACTTTCTAAGCTTTGGCATCAGGGAGACCCAGGTTCGAGTCCCAAGTCT
>NW_007750917.1:0-1246 GCF_000696425.1 Galeopterus variegatus | reverse complement strand
GGCACGAGGATGACTTTCTAAGCTTTGGCATCAGGGAGACCCAGGTTCGAGTCCCAAGTCTACTTTCTAGCTGTGTAGCTCAGGGCGAGCCTCAAAACTTCTTGCTCCTCTTCTCTTCAATGTGAGGATGATCCTTCCCACATCTGCATTGCTGTGAGGACTGATGAGGTGGTGTCTGCATGGTACTTAGCCTGCAGTAAGCGCTCGGTGGTTAGAGCCATTAGCAGTATTAGTCACAAACAGGAGAGCATTGTGTATCAACTCAGCTTTTTCCAAGCAGTTCTTACAAAATCTCAAGAAGCTGAGATCAGAGCAAGCTGAAGTCGAAAGATCACTCCCAGGCCCTCACTGACTCTCGGGTGGGCACCCTTCTGTGATTCTGTCCTCTCCCTTCCTGAACCTGTCCCTTCCTCTTTCAGTCCCTGGGCTTCTGCCAAGGCTTTTAGCTGTGGCTCCACGGAGCCACTTGAGCTTCTTGAGCCAGCTGGGTCCACAGAGCCTCACAAGGTGGGGTCTGCTTCTTGGTTCATTCCCATTTGGTGCTATTTCTGGACGAAAAGTGCAAGGGCAGCCTGGCATGGGGCACTCTGCACATAACCACTGTGTTCTCCTGGGGGTTGCAGACAGTCCTGGAGACTTTCCCCAGCACAGCCCTGTACGTGTTAATAACTTGGAAGGAGAAAAACCTAAGAAGAGGGTGCATGTGACGAGCCTTAGAAAAAAATAATTAGAAGGTAAATAGAATGAAAAGAAAGAAATCAGCTCTTTCTGGCCCAGTCACGTTCTCTTAGATCCATGAAGCTGTGGGACGTGATCTAACGTGACACATTGAGGTGTCTCTGGGGTTCATCAACTCTGTGTGCCGTGTAGTGCCAAGGGCACTTCTGCTCAGGTGCCTCTTGGCACCACAATTCTGCAAAGTGGCCTTGCTTTGGTGTTCCTTCTTTGCATACCTGGGCAAGATGAACTGCTGCGTCAAAGCGCAACCCTGGACGGCCTCTGTTGAAGAAGAGGGTTTTGTTATTTACTCCACCTGATCAGTCACCCATGTCGACTATATTTTCTGGAAACTTCTCAACTCAATTCCACAGAGCCAGGGTAGATGGCTTCAAGAACATTTTTATGCCCCTTAAATCATGTAATTAAATACAACAAACATTCACTAGGTGCCTACTATTCTCAAAACTCTGTGCTGGGCTCCGTGGGGTGCAACATGAAACTCGCTCTGGGAACCCCCTGTGTGGAG
>NW_007750916.1:0-9679 GCF_000696425.1 Galeopterus variegatus | reverse complement strand
CACAGGCTCTCTCTGTCCTCTGGCACGCTCACTCCAGACCCGTCGCCATCTTGCTCCTTCTAATTTTAATTAATTTCTAATGTTTAATAATTTTTCTGGAGATTTCCTCGTTGGTCCATGAATTATTTAGAAATATATTGTTTAATTTCCAACTATTTGGGTGCCTTCTGGATTTTTTTTGGTAATCATTTTCTACTTTAATTCTACTTTTGTCGCAGAATATATTTCCCATAACTATGATCTCTAGTCTTTGGAAGTTTGTTTCATGTCCCAGTTTATGGTCAGTCTTTGTAAATACTTCACAGGCACTTCAAAAATATGTGTGCTCTGCTGCTGGATGTTCTATAAATGTCAATTAGGTCAGGTTGGTTAATAGTTTTATTGAGGCATTTTACCTCATTACTGGTTTTCTTCAATCAAGGACAGACGTAGGAGTTTTAAAACCTCAAACTGCATTTTAGATTTCTGTGTATCTCCTTTCAGCTCAATCAGTAGTTGCTTTATGCATTTCGATGCTTTGTTTGTCAGGTGCGCTCACAATGATAATTTTGTGTCTTCTTGGAGAATCAACTACTTTGTCACTTTGAGTTTTCCCCTTTTATTCCTGATAATATTCCATGTTTCGAGAGTATTACATCTACTCCATCTTTTTGGTTAGTATTTCTTTAAATTAATTAATTCATTTTAACTGATGTAATTGTACACATTTATGGGGTAAAATTTGATGTTCTGATACATACGTATGTTGTATAATGATTAGATCAGGGTAGTCAGTGCCTCCATCGCCTTGTGCATTTATCATTTCTTTGTGGCGAGAACTTTCTAAAGCCTCTCTTCTAGCTATTATGTACATATTGCTGAATACTTCACTGTTAACCACTGTCACCCTACTGTGCAAAAGAACACCAGAACTGATTCCTTCTATCTGACTGTAATTTTGTTGGGTAGTATTTTTATGGTGTTTCTTCTTCTATTCTTTTTCCCTTTTTTGGTGCTTTTAAAAATTTTTTATCATTATACATACAATGTAATTATTTTTTTTTGTGGCCCTTTACCAATTTCACCCTCACCCACCTCTCTGTCCCCACCATACTTTTCCTTTTGACCCACCTGTGTATTTACATTTAAGTTGCGCTTGTGGTTTACCAAATTTTTTTGAGTCTTGCTGTTTGATCCCATCTGATTATCTTTATCTTCTACTTGGGATGTTTAATGTGATTATCCATATGATGGGATTGAAATCTACCATTTAGCTAGCTGCTTTCTATTTATTTCATATGTTTTTTGTTTCTCTCTTATTCTGCCTTTTCTTAAAAATTGTGGTTTTTTTATGGTTCTATTTTATCTCCACATTTGACTTACTATTTACATCTCTTCTTGTAATACTTTACTGCTTGCCCTAATATTTACTATACCCATCAATACTAATCAGAACCTACCTTCAAATACAATTATTCTGCTTCATGAATAACAAGACAACTATTAATAAAGCAGTTCAGTATTCAACAGTGTATCCAGTACTATGTTCTCAGTTTCCCCCTCTTATCCTTTGACTATCGTTGCCATATGTTCTTCTTCTTTTAGGTACACCACATGTAACAACACACAGGTAACAATGCATTGCTAGTAGTTTTGATTTGGAGAGTTCTCTTTAAGAGCAAGTAAAAATTTTTTAAAATGCATTTTATTTTACATTTATTTATTCCAGCACTCTTTATATCCTTGTATGATGCTCTGGAGGGCCTTTTTGACTGTTATATCCCGAGTCTTTATACTTGAACACTCCCGCTTGAGGACTGCATGACCCTCAGCTCTTTCTCTCCCTCATCAGCATCTTGAGATGTGACATTTCCTCCGCCGTCTTGGTGGGGACTCCTGCTCTGTGGCAGTGCTTGTCTTCTTCTCTCCATGGTTCTGAAAAGATGTCTCTGTGTTTCCTGAAACTTTCTCAGTTTCCCAAATGCAGACTTGATTTTTTATTTGTTTTTGAAGAAATTAAGACAATAGTAGGTCATCAATAATGATGTTTTGAAAGAATCTGAGAGTGGAGGGAACTATTCAGTGGTAGAGTCAGATCTATTTTGCATTTCTCCATCTCTCTCTCCCTCTTCTAGTCCCTTTTCTTTGGCTGCCACATTGAGTCATTTGACACTACTTATCTTGTTGCTGAGGTCTCCAACCTTGTGATTTAGTCCTCGAGGTGCTGGCAAAACTGAGATCAGAGTTAGGATTAAGGAAGTTAGGACTGGAGAAGGATTAGATAGGGACCAGAGGCGGAAGAAAAGGTAGGGGTGGGCTTGTCTGTCATAGGGGATTACAGGGATTCCTTATCTCGCAGACTCAGACATTTGTCATCTCTGGTATCAACACAGTGTTGTCATTAATTGTCTCCTGATTTACTTCAGTGAATCCCTAAGGAATAAGAATGTCCTCCCTTCATCTCGAGAATTCCACTGCTGAGTTAGTCCCAAAGTGATAGTAGCTAAAGGCCACAATCTTCCTCTGTAGAGCACCACAGAAAGATCCTCAAATGGAGATCCTGATCCTTAAGAAGTGACCTGTTGGTATAAGAAGATATTGGGAGGTGATCACTATATGGAGAGCCTGGAATGCCATCTTCTTTCTCTTCTATCCTTATTTATTTTCCTTTTCAGTCTTCACATTTCCTTTTTTTTGTGTGTGTGAAGAGTAATTCCTTTGCTATTTTTAAATGAATCAAATTTTATTTTAAGATGTAAACCCACTAAATATGCATACACCTTAAAACAAACAATTTACAACTTTATTAATTTTTTTCTTTTTACATAGGACATTATTACAATGTAGAATCTCTACCATACACAATACATAGAAAGTTTTATTCAGGCAAGACATAGGCCAAATAGGGAACCGTGCAAATGTAATTCTTCACAGTAGCAATCCAGGAAAGATGAAATGTGGTCTTTGGAAGCATACTGAGGTGCTGGTTAAAAAAAAACTTCCTACAGAAAAGGAAAACATGAGTTTGATCGAAATGGTCTTGGACTCTGGGACTGTGCCATGGAACTTTGGCAAATGATCCCAGAGAAACTCCATCAGTGGCTTTTGATGGAATGGGATCACCTGTGCAGGCTGGGGGACAGCTGAGACCCCAAGGCATGCACCTAATACACCCACACAGGCAATTCTTGGTCGCCAAGTTGCCACAGCAAGGCCCACACCTGACGATGCATAGATGCTCACTAAAGAGCCTCCTGCTGATGCTAGGAGCCGTCAAGGTCCCAGCCACTGGGTACAGGGAGCAAAGTCTCCTGACACATCCAGAGGCAGGCACGCTAACCAGAGAATGGACGCTGGGGCGATGACCCTGCAGAGTGTCTGAGCCACGCTGGGAAGTGCCTCACTTACTCCTCTTGGAGAGCAGCCTGTACAGGGATCCAGACGGGTACAGCCAGCTCCTGTGCTGAGTGGGAAGGACAGCCGTCAACCGGATCTACAGTGGCCTCGCAGGCGTTCAGCTGTCATACTCGGTCTTTAAATAAGTGAGTGTGCACAGGGGCCTGTCAACAGGTCCTGGAGGAAGAATAGGGAGATCAGGGTCCCAGAACCTCGGGGACCCTCAGAGAAAGCTGCTCCCTTTCCCTATCCCTGTGACTTCTTGCCTTAGTCCCACCTCTTGTCCCAGAATGTATGACTTGCTGGGTAGGGGAAGCTACTTCTTACTCATAAAATCCATTTTATTTATTTTTAAATAAAAGTAGTAAAGTTTTAAAGCTGTATGAGAAGGAGAGAGTCTGGCTGCAGTGCAAGTTGAATAACTCAACAGCGGTCTGTAGAAACCAGTGGGACCCCTTCCCTCCCATGGACAGGGGACTTCTGCCTTGTGCCAAATTCAACTCCTGTTCAGACAGCGGGCAGGAGGAATGTCCCCTCCCTAAACAGTGTTCAGGCATTTCTTGGCAGTAAGCAGGATTGTGCATCCCAATTCTGGTACAAAATTTTCTGATATGTGTCTAGGACAAACCTTCGAAGCTTCAGAGTCAGAAAAATTAATCATAGGACATTATCCTTTCCCAGGCATTCCTGATTTTACAAACCATCAGCCCATATCTCCATTTTAGTTTTGGAAAATATGGTCACCAGATTTGCATATGGAAACTTTGGATAATAAAAGATGTGAGTGACCTGGAAAGCATTTCTTACTGATGATGTGACCAATGCATCAAATACTTTAACATTTCTAGCACTGTGTCTTTGACTGAATGACCTTTTAAAAAAATGTGTATAAAAGAAAAAAAATCAATGACACCTGTCAGAAGTCAAAATAATCAGGTGGCCTTGTGAACACAGCCCCAACAAAGAGCCTGCTATTGCTCAGATCTTGCTGTTGGGTGGCAGTCCTGCTCAGCTGAGATCCCAGACCAGGTCCCTTAGGGAGTGGTTTGGCCCTGCGCAGTTCATCTTAGCACCTGCTTCTGGCAAGAAAGAGTTCAGATCTTCTGAATGCACTGGGCTGGGAGATAGAAGACCTGAATGAAGACCCAGTTCTCCCATACTTCACATGGAACCACATAAAGCCACCAGCCCTCTCTGTCCATCCCCACCTCTGAATCACAAGGGTGTGTGCTGTGAATAACTGGTCTGTGCTGTGGCCCAGGTCATGGTGTGGCTTTGGGTCGCCAGTGCCGAGGGTGTTTGCACCTGGAGTCTGCACCATGGCAAATCCTACACCTGCCCTGATGTGTGGAATAAAGTGGGGGAGGGTGCAGAGGGAACTTGTATCTTGAGTGCTGTGGGTGAGAGTTGTGACAGGATGCAGGTAGATCACCTCCAGGACCACGTTCCCATCAAGAACATCACTGCTGGACCGTGGCGGCGGCAGCCTCGCGGTGGCAACTGTTGGCGTCGCAGGCTCCGGTGGGGCGGGAGAGCTCGTCCGGCGTCCCTCTCTGGGGCGAGGCGCACGGGTCGCTGCAGCACCATGGCGACCACCGTCAGCACGCAACGAGGGCCGGTGTACATCGGCGACCTCCCGCAGGACTTCCTGCGCATCACGCCCACGCAGCAGCAGCAGCAGATCCAGCTGGATGTCCAGGCGGCCCAGCGGCTGCAGTGTGGCGGGGCCCTGGGCACCGTGGACCGCCTCAACATCACTGTGGTGCAGGCAAAGTTGGCAAAGAATTATGGCATGACCCGCACGGACCCCTACTGCCGCCTGCGCCTGGGCTACGCGGTGTACGAGACGCCCACAGCTCACAACGGCGCCAAGAACCCGCGATGGAATAAGGTCATCCACTGCACGGTGCCCCAGGGTGTGAACTCGTTCTATCTCGAGATCTTTGACGAGCGAGCCTTCTTCATGGACGACCGCATTACCTGGACCCACATCACGATCTCTGAGTCGCCGAGACAGGGCGAGGTGGAGGACAAGTGGTACAGCCTGAACGGCAGGCAGGGCGATGACAAGGAAGGCACGATCAACCTGGTCATGTCGTTTGCGTCGCTGCCAGCTGCCATGGTGATGCCACCCCAGCCCGTGGTCCTGATGCCAACCGTGTACCAGCAGGGCGTTGGCTATGTGCCCAGCACAGGGATGCCCGCTGTCTGCAGCCCCGGCATGGTGCCCATGGCCGTGCCCCCACCAGCCGTGAGTGTGCAGCCCCGCTGCAGCGAGGAGGACCTGAAGGCCACCCAGGACACGTTCCCCAACATGGACAGGGAGGTGATCCGTTCTGTGCTGGAAGCCCAGAGGGGGAACAAGGATGCTGCCATCAACGCCCTGCTGCAGATGGGCGAGGAGTCCTAGGCCTGCCTGCTGCCCCTTGCTGCCTCGGTGCCACCGGCTCTTTGGATTTGCTAACTCAGGGGTTCCCTGAGGACCGCTGCCCCAACAAGATTCCTGTGAAAGAATACCCCCTGTCACCGCTTTCCTTGGATATCTGTGTCACCTCATCCACACCCTGTTCCTGGGAAGCATGCGGGTTTTCAGTCCCCAGCAGCCACGCTTGCCTGTTGTTCAGGGAGGGGTGGGGTGGTCCCTCCTTGTCCTGTGTTGGGAGATGGTGGGTGTGGGGCCATGCCACTCTGCACAGACTGTGTTCCTGTTGCACGGGGACGTGGCCTTCCCCTTCTCATGTTGTTCTGGAAAATGCTCCTGTTGTAGAAAGCAGCCGCCTCTGCCAGGTGTTAGAAACTGCTGTGTGTCCTTCTGATTTAATTGATGACGTCCAGTTACTTGACCTTATTGGGGTAGACCTGTTAAGTTTAGGTACACAGTCCATGCACACTGATTTGTGAGTTATTTTCAGAACTTTTGAGCTGAAGACTCGTGTCCTTCCCCTGACATTGTCTTTGTGAACCTAGCCGACTCCCCAGCACTTCTGTCCTTGGTGAGCTGGGCCATTGGTCTTGTCTTGTCAATGGCCATAGGGCCGGCCTCTCGCCTGCTCACCTAGTCACTGTCTGGCCAGGCCTCAGGGACAGGTCTTGGTGTGAATGCAGAACGGGCCCAAGCCTGGCATGCAGGAGGAAACCTGACGTGGTTGGTAGGGCTCTGCCTTGTCTCCGGTCAGTGCGCGTTGGGAGCAGGGCCACCTTCACTTGTGGGCAGCTGCAGCCTGTCCCCTGCTGTTTCATTCCAACCCTGCGGATGTCCCCAGGGGACTCCTCTCTTCTTGATCAGCTCTTGCAGCGGGACCCAGAGCTAGGGTGACAGTAACAGATGCAGCACTGTGTGTGTGTCTGGTGAGGGGCATTTAGGCTCTGTTGGCTTACTACTGATGATAATCTACATAAATGCTGTGCGCCAGTACTGTAGTTTCGATTTGGCTTATAGAGACAGAAATCTGGCAAATGTTAACATTTAAAGCCTTTCATAGGTTGGAGGCGCCGTAGCCGACCACCCGGCTGCTGTGTGTAGTGCCTCGGATCGCAGACTTTTTGACCCGTATTCTGCCTGCAGACAAACAGGAGCCTTAGGGGCAGATTGGGTGACACCTAGTTGTGAAGATAAGAAACTTGAGGGGTTTCTCAAAAGTGATGCACTTTAAATGAGACTCACGCTGCAGAAAAACTAGTGTGCTCTGCTGTGTGTCTGTGGCACTCGTGGCTCTGCAGTAAGCTCTGTTTGCTGCTGCTCCTTTCACGTGTTTGCACCGAGCCTTTGGATATAAGACCCTAGTGGTATGGACATCAAGATAAATCCCAGCAATTTGGACTTCTGGGAAAGATTTAGAATGAGGTAGCTTGTACTTAAATTTCACCCTTTTTCACTCTCTAGAAATATAGGTTAAGTTTTAATGTCGGCTAGAAAATATTGCTTTCTGCCACCTGTTCTGGGTTCTTTTTCCAGGGGTTCCCTGAGGACCGCTGCCCCAACAAGATTCCTGTGAAAGAATACCCCCTGTCACCGCTTTCCTTGGATATCTGTGTCACCTCATCCACACCCTGTTCCTGGGAAGCATGCGGGTTTTCAGTCCCCAGCAGCCACGCTTGCCTGTTGTTCAGGGAGGGGTGGGTGGTCCCTCCTTGTCCTGTGTTGGGAGATGATGGGTGTGGGGCCATGCCACTCTGCACAGACTGTGTTCCTGTTGCACGGGGACGTGGCCTTCCCCTTCTCATGTTGTTCTGGAAAATGCTCCTGTTGTAGAAAGCAGCCGCCTCTGCCAGGTGTTAGAAACTGCTGTGTGTCCTTCTGATTTAATTGATGACGTCCAGTTACTTGACCTTATTGGGGTAGACCTGTTAAGTTTAGGTACACAGTCCATGCACACTGATTTGTGAGTTATTTTCAGAACTTTTGAGCTGAAGACTCGTGTCCTTCCCCTGACATTGTCTTTGTGAGCCTAGCCGACTCCCCAGCACTTCTGTCCTTGGTGAGCTGGGCCATTGGTCTTGTCTTGTCAATGGCCATAGGACCGGCCTCTCGCCTGCTCACCTAGTCACTGTCTGGCCAGGCCTCAGGGACAGGTCTTGGTGTGAATGCAGAACGGGCCCAAGCCTGGCATGCAGGAGGAAACCTGACGTGGTTGGTAGGGCTCTGCCTTGTCTCCGGTCAGTGCGCGTTGGGAGCAGGGCCACCTTCGCTTGTGGGCAGCTGCAGCCTGTCCCCTGCTGTTTCATTCCAACCCTGCGGATGTCCCCAGGGGACTCCTCTCTTCTTGATCAGCTCTTGCAGCGGGACCCAGAGCTAGGGTGACAGTAACGGATGTAGCACTGTGTGTGTGTCTGGTGAGGGGCATTTAGGCTCTGTTGGCTTACCACTGATGATAATCTACATAAATGCTGTGCGCCAGTACTGTAGTTTCGATTTGGCTTATAGAGACAGAAATCTGGCAAATGTCAACATTTAAAGCCTTTCATAGGTTGGAGGTGCCGTAGCCGACCACCTGGCTGCTGTGTGTANAAATATAGGTTAAGTTTTAATGTCGGCTAGAAAATATTGCTTTCTGCCACCTGTTCTGGGTTCTTTTTCTCAAATATATTGTTCATATATATTTATTTTTGTAAACCTGAAGAAGTGTGCAGTGGTCGTAGGGGTGGGATGATGGTACCAAGTGCTATTCCAAAGGTTTTTCCTCTCATAGTGAAGAAAGACGTCTGCGTGTGTTATGTAGATGAACCACCGAGTCCCTGGAGTTCTCTCTCGGGCTAATTGGTCATGTGCCTACACAGCAGATTTCTTGGATGGCAGTGAAGTGTTAGGCAGGACTGTAACCTCCTGGACGATTTGTTCAGTGACATTCACAGACTCAGCCCAGGACAGAACACTGGCCTGGAGCGTCGAGGCCTTCCTGCTGGTGGCGCTGGCTCCCAGGTTCCCGGCTATGGCCACAAGCACCCAGTTTCTGCCTTAATGTTGCTGCAGTGCCCGCGAGGCCACCTCTGGTGCGTGCTGTTCTGTGGCATCTCCTGGAGATAATGAGCACCAGTGGCTCCACCGCCACCCCAGGGTGGCCGTGCACGTGCAGGCTGGCCATTCATTTGAGGGATAGCGAGAGTTTTAAGATGACTCTGAACTTACCTAGTTCTCTTATTTCCTTTTTCATGAACATTTAATTTTTTTAATGGATCAAAGAAAGATCACATTTTATAAAACCTTTAGTTAAGATTCTTCTTGACTTTAATGCTCTGCTTTCCTGTCTGACAGCTTCCCGTGCAGAGTGGCTTGCTCAGTGCCATTGAAAGTGACTGTTCCTCTTCTGTGCCTGCTCAGAGTCGTGAGGTGCAGAGTGCTGTCCACTTGTCCCCCGTGCTTACGTGTGTCTGGTTTGGAGGAAAGGTTGTCACACTCGGAAGGAGGGACTTGACCTCCAGCTTGAAAGTGAAGGTCACAGCAGATCTGGGTTCTGGCTTAGGCTCCTGGTGTTTGGGGACCCTGGCCTCCTCAGGTCTCCTTGGCGCTTCTGCTCCTCAGTTTGGAAGTCCAGGTCACCAGCAAAGCCACATGCAGTGGTCAGTGAGAACGGCTCAGCTGGGCTGTCTCTGTACCTTAAGCAGGGGTCTGTGGTGTGGCCTGTGCTGTGTTTTCTTCTTGGCAGGTGCTGGCTGAGGTCCCAGCCCAGAGGGCATCCGTGGTCTGAGGTAGCTTCTGCTTTGGTGTCCCCGGACCTGTGTCAGTGACGGGAGAAGTACCGCATGTAGGCAGACTCTCCCTTTCACAGACACTGCTCTGTGCGTTTGGCAGGAACGACTCTTAGAA
>NW_007750915.1:8656-9680 GCF_000696425.1 Galeopterus variegatus | reverse complement strand
CCTCCCTCTCCTTCTCTTTGTTTCTCCCTCCCCTTTTTTTCTCTTTCCTTCTCTGCACATGCACAAAGCGGTGGTCACATGAACACACATCAAGAAGGCAAGAAGGCAACTGTTCTAGCCGTGAAGTAAACCCTCGGCATTAATTGACCATGCAAGCTCCTTATCTCAGGGTTTAACTCCCTAATTTGGAAAATATATTTCTTCTGCTTAATCTATAGTGTTTTGTTATAAAAGCCCAGAAAGACTAATATAAATCTTTGTATAATAAACCCAGTTAGTGCAGTACCAAATACTTAGAAATTTGGAAGTTGCTAAGAAAGGTGATATCCCATGAATGGACTGTTGGTAGAAATATGGACATTAAAAGTGACTCTGGTGAGGTCTCAGAAAAACAAGGGGAGAGCTAATGAGAAAGCTTTTATCTGCTTAAGGGAATAAATACATAAATAATCACGAACAGAATGTTGGTAAAATGTGGACATTAAAGGCCATTTTGTTGAAGTCTGACTGGAAATGGGCAGCATACTGGAAGCTAGAGCAAAGGGGATCCTTGTTATAAAGGCAGGAAGAATTGACTACAAGGCTAAACTTATTACTAATGACATAATATATTTAGCTGAGGATAATTTTTAAGCCAAGCATTGAAGAAGCAGTTTGGTCCCTCCTCACTACTCATAGTAAAACTAAAAGAGGTCGGGGGGAGAAGATGAATTGAAGATGGGATTGTTAAGCAAAAAAGCAACCAGAACTTGGAAATTTGGAATTTCCTCAGCCTGCCATATTGCAGGAAATGAAAAACAGTGTTCTGAAGAGAACACTAAGTGTGCAGCTGAAGGACCATTTGATAAAGAGATCACTGTGGGACTCACAGAAGCCAGGAATAAAGAGCCAGAAACGGAGATGGGATTATACATGCAGAAAACATTGCCAGATTGTCTGGCAATGGCAGGAGAGAATGGAGGACAATTGGATTTCTAGAATTTTTTTTATTTTGTAAATTTCTTATTTATTTATTTATTTATTT
>NW_007750915.1:5870-6999 GCF_000696425.1 Galeopterus variegatus | reverse complement strand
TCATGTTCATAAAGTCTGTGCCCAGACCTAGTTGCTGAAGTGTTTCACCTATATTTTCCCTGAATAATGTTACAGTTTCAGGTCTTATACTTAAATCTTCAACCCATTTTGAGTTGATTTTAGTGTATGGTGAGAGGTGCCTATCTAGTTTCATTCTTCTGCATATGGATATCTGGTATTCCCGGCACCACTTGTCGAAGAGGCAGTCTTTTTCCCAATGTAGATTTTTGTTGCCTTTGTCCAATATCAGATAGCTATAAACCTGAGGGGTGATTTCTGGGTTCTCAATTCTACTCCACTGGTCTGAATGTCTATTTTNTGTTAGTTCATTATTTGAGTATATAAATGCAAGTGATTTGGGGGCATTTATTTTGTATCCTTCAATGTTACTGAAGCTATAAACCAGCTCTAGGAGTTATTTGATAGAGTCTTTAGGCTTTTCTATGTATAGTACTATGTCATTTGCTAATAAAGAAAGTTTGACTTCATATTTTCCTATCTGGATTCCCTTAATTTCTTTCTCTTATCTGATTGCTCTGACTAGTACCTCCATTACTATGTTAAATAGACGTTGCGAGAGTGGACATCCTTGTCTTGTTCCTGTAAAGGGAAAGGCCCTCAGTTTTTCCCCATTCAGAATGATACTGGTGGTGGGCTTGTCATAAANCTGAGGGGTGATTTCTGGGTTCTCAATTCTACTCCACTGGTCTGAATGTCTATTTTTATAGTAATACCATGCTGCTTTGGTTAAAATAGCTTTGTAGTATAATTTGAAGTCAGGTAGTGTTATGCCTCCGGCTTTGTTTTTTTTACTCAGGATTGCTTTGGCTATTCAGAGTCTTTTGTTGTTCTATATGAAGGGTAAGATTGTTTTTTCAATTTCTGTGAAGAATGTCTTTGGTATTTTGGTGGGGATTGCATTGAATCTGTATATTGCTTTGGGTAGTATAGACACTTTCCAATGTTAATTCTTCCAGTCCAAGAACATAGAATATCTTTCCATCTTTTTGTGTCTTCTTGAATTTCTTTCAGAAGTGGTTTGTAGTTCTTTTTGTTGAGGTCTTTCAACTCCTTGGTTAAATTGATCCCTAGGTATTTTATTTTTTTCGTGACAATTGTAAATGGGCTT
>NW_007750915.1:0-390 GCF_000696425.1 Galeopterus variegatus | reverse complement strand
CCCATAATTAGTGCTAAAACATTAGTGGTTGAAATGAAATCCCTATTTGCAATTTTGGTTAGAAAGCAAGTCAAAGTCAAGGACAGATGCTGTGCTTTATAGTCTGCTCCACATGGGAGTGGTGAAGTAAACCTCACCTTGTTCAGGTCAACTATGACTTCCTGGCTCTGTCCATGGGTGATTTGTGTCTTTACCTTACTTCTTACCTCCCAGTAGCTGCTCACACTTCTCCGTGGGTTAAGTTGACGCTGACTTCCTGCTTTCTCATCGTCCTCTCTTGCTCTTCCTTTTAGTTCTTTTTTTGTGTTCACATGCCACAGTTTAAATGTCATGTTCAAGGCTTGCTATTTGTTCTTATTGATATTCTCTCTCTAGACAGCCTTAGTTTAT
>NW_007750914.1:5820-9681 GCF_000696425.1 Galeopterus variegatus | reverse complement strand
ACCTAAAAAGAGAACATTTTACCATATATAAGTTATATCTCAATAAACCTGACTTTTTAAAAAAATCAGAAGTCCTTCTGTGACTCGCTGCTGTCATATCTTGGCCTCATCTCCTGACACTGCTCCATATTCCTCGTTTTGTAGCTATACTAGATTGTTCTCCGTTTTCAAAGGGGCCACATGCTCTATCTCATCCACCTTTGGTCCCTTTGGCCATGCTGTCTCCTCTGGGTGGAGTGGCCTCCCCTCTGCTCCCTGGATAACTCTTGCCAATCAAGACCCAGTCCAAATCTCTGCTTTTTGGAGAAGCCTTCCCTGACGCTTCCAAAGAGTATTTGTGGCTCCCTTCTCCTTGTTCCTGTACCATGGGAACAGCACTTGGTGTGGACTTATAGTTGATATTTATCACAGTCCTGTGTACTTTTCAGGGTCAGGGACCATCTTCTTCATCTCCATCTGCCTGGCACCTTGCACATAGTGCTCAGGAATGCTGGTCTCATGAAAGAACAGGTGTGGTCCCCCAGGCACTCAGATCCCAGCGAGGGCAGGATGCAGAGTGCCGCAGAACTCCAGGGCATAGGACAGTGAGGTTCCTGGATTGAGAGACATTTGGGCCTTGTTGCCGCAGCATGAGATAGACCCACCAAGGCTGGGTCTTGTTCAGGCCAACTTGCTTGTGCGTGCTGAACTGTGCATCTCAGGAGAAACTCAGCTATGAACGGGGCGGTCATTAGTGTCCTTGGTAGAGTTTTCTAGCTGCTGTTTTCAATGGAAACCACACAGCAAGAGCAATGGCAAAACGCACCTTGCTTGAACCAGGTCTTGGTGAAAAGCTGGCACAACTCTTTCTTTGCTTGCTTCCCGGGTTACAGATTTTTTTTTTTTTTTTAGCATGGCAACGCAGCTGAGTCAGCCAGGGCTGCAGCTTGGACAGCCCGGAGACTCCTTGACTCTGGGCCCTGGAGGAAAGGCCCCCATTCCTGGCAGTGGGCAGTACCACCTGGAAAGGACTGTCTTTGCCACTCGGCTGTCTCTGCCCTGGGATCCAGGTCTCTGAGCAGGAACTCGTGGCGCACTGCACTGAATCATCCCCTTGTGTTAGGGAATGTTGTCCGTAGGGAGACAGGCTAAGGGAGAGAAGATTTTCCCTCATTGCACACAGAAACTGAAGGTGGGCGGAGGACATGCTACTTGCCTGTTTGGCTCAGCTCATTTTATTTTTATGAAAACACGATTCAATATTGGCTCTTCTCCTGAAGGTATATTTTGAGCATCACTAGTGAGAAAGGGCACCTGATGACTCAGTATGAAGACTCATGTCCTACTCAGCTTTGACAACTCTGCCAGGCTGAGGAGGAACCTCAAAGGCTTAAAGGATTGAAAGATTCCCTAAAAAGAAAACAGTGGTCTTGGAGCACTTTGCTGCCTCATAAATTCTGTATGATGATCGAGATGCTGTGAAAGAGGTGTATAATAAGCTCAGGGTGCTCTGCACCAGTAGGGTGAACAGATCCACCTGCCATATGGTGGGCACATGAACTACATGTGTGTGCGAGTACTGTTTTGCATCTGCACATGAATCTATGAATATCTAGATTTTCTCGTCTGTTTGAGGGCTGCATATGACAGGTTCTGGAGCTATCTAAAGCTGTGCAAAAGAAACTGATAGCATGATCAAGTCAAGATTATACTTTTAAAAGTTGTATTTTAAGAACAACATAATTTATATTATGAGGCCTGTTAATTTTTACGCTATTTGTTCTCTTTCCTTCTTGCACCCCCGCCCCACCCTGGACCTCCAGAATGAAAACCAAATTATTTCTTAATAATGTTTATTGGACACTCATGCTGTATCTGTCATCCAAGGAGTAATGTTTGTTTGTCTTTCAGCCGACGCTGGCGTCGCTGGAACCGATTCAATCGCAGAAGATGTAGGGCTGCCGTGAAGTCTGTCACGTTTTACTGGCTGGTTATTGTCCTGGTGTTTCTCAACACCTTAACCATTTCCTCTGAGCATTATAATCAGCCAGACTGGTTGACACAGATTCAAGGTACAAGCAGAGGCCGTTGTTTTGTGTTCTGAATTAGATATTCCTATAGCTGTCCAGCTGCTGTTTAGTCTTATTTGATCAATGTGTAATGAGGTATAGGAACATTTCTAGTGAGGACTAACCAGGAACATGGTAGAACCATCCAGACACAGGCCAGCACTGGAGTGGGGTGCATCCTGTGCTGTGTGGGGCAGCACCTGGAAGCTGATTAATACCAAGTATCCATCCCATTGTCGCAACCCCGAGACAACCTAGGATCAAGGAATCCTGGAGTGGGAGGGAACCTCATAATCCCTTCTCCCTGCCCCCAGAATATCTGTGGCAAGTGGTTTTGTTCTCTTGCTTTGAATGCCCCTGCAGTGGGGTGCGGGGGAGCTCGTCCCCAGAGACAGCCTGTTTTGACAGTTCTAAGCTACTGAGAAGTCCTTCCTCACATCACATCAAATGTTTCCTTCTACCTCTCCAGCCTGCTTGGTGGTATTTTCTGATGTTAGAAATGACAATGGTAGGTGACCACTTCTGATATCATAGTGTCATAAGCAAGACCAGACAGGTCATTTTGTGTGTGACTGAAAGAAAACAATATATGTGATGGTCTAAATGCAGAGTTGTAGGCTTTTACTGCTGGAAAGCTTCAGAGATTATGTGGTAAGCTGCCCCTCCCGATTTTTTAGTCGATGAAACTGAGACCCGGAGAGATCAAGTAACTTCTCCAGAGTTGTACGCTTAGATAGCAGCAGATGCAGGACCAGAGCCTGGCAGACAAGCAGGCCATAGATATTAAGGCCACATTTCTGTGTGGGTGCAAAGCAAAGAGAGGGACAAGGTATTGGTATGTTTCCTGCGGGGAATGGTGGGGAGGGAGGGGTGAGGAGACAAAAGGAGTCGGAGTGTTTCCCATAAGATCCCAAGGACAGGCGCCCCTTTGTCTTTCCAGATATCGCTAACAAAGTCCTCTTGGCTCTGTTCACCTGTGAGATGCTGGTAAAAATGTACAGCTTGGGTCTGCAGGCATATTTCGTCTCTCTTTTCAACCGGTTTGATTGCTTCGTGGTGTGTGGTGGAATTACTGAGACGATCTTGGTGGAACTGGAAATCATGTCTCCACTGGGGATCTCTGTGTTTCGGTGTGTGCGCCTCTTACGCATCTTCAAGGTGACCAGGTGAGGAAATGTGTCTCACTGCAGGTGCTTTATGAACACGAGGTGGTGATCAGGCACGTTTCTGGGCAGGTGACATTCTGCTCATCCTGCATGGGTATTGGGCTCACAGCCTCATCTTGACTTGCAGGCACTGGACTTCCCTGAGCAACCTCGTGGCGTCCTTGTTGAACTCCATGAAGTCCATTGCTTCACTGCTGCTTCTGCTTTTTCTCTTCATTATCATCTTTTCCTTGCTTGGGATGCAGCTATTTGGCGGCAAGTTTAATTTTGATGAAACGCAAACCAAGAGGAGCACCTTTGACAATTTCCCTCAAGCACTGCTGACCGTATTCCAGGTGAGTCCTCCCTCCAGCCTGTCCCCAAAAAGCCTGTGTGAGCAGCTGCTAAACCTCCTCTGACTTCCTCTTTGCTCACAGTTCAGTACGACAAAAGGATTCCATTCTTATTTTTAATCCCTGTCCCAATAACACCCTGGTAAATATTGTGCCATTTATGTTATTTTTTTGCATCATCCTCTAGCTATCTAAATGATGTGATTTAATGTCATTTTTTTAAGACTACTAGCTATATTACAGAATAATAACCCCCCAATTTTTTTGTTTAATTTTGTGACATTTCTGAGAAATAGACTCTAAAATCCTCTTGTT
>NW_007750914.1:3994-5078 GCF_000696425.1 Galeopterus variegatus | reverse complement strand
CCCCTGGTGGCTCTTGCCCTGCCCTGCTCAGTTATTGTGGACAAATCACTTACCCTTTTCTGAAGAAACACCAAGATCAGAGGGAATGATCTTTGTGATCCTTTTGCACTTGGTCATTTTGAGGTGTGTAGAATTACTGTTATAGGCCATGGTTTTATTGTTTGAACTACACTTAAATTTTGGCCGCTGGTTAGTCACTCTTTAAATCTCTTTCAAAGAAACC
This sequence comes from Galeopterus variegatus, assembly GCF_000696425.1. Lineage (NCBI taxonomy): Eukaryota > Metazoa > Chordata > Mammalia > Dermoptera > Cynocephalidae > Galeopterus > Galeopterus variegatus. The sequence continues at coordinate 4,855 of NW_007750914.1, read as the reverse complement.
TGGTTGGTTTTTTTGTTTGTTTGTTTTGTTTTTTTGATAATGCATGCATATGGCACAAAATTCAAATGTTACCAAAGGATATAAAATGACAATTTTCCCACCCGGACACTAATGTCCTCTTCTAGGAGGCAGCCACTGCTAGACAGTTTCTTGTGTATTCTTAAATATATACTTGCTCATAGATGTAAATCAACTAATCTACCTCCCTACCTGCCTACAGATGATTGTACAGATGAATGTAGCTCACTCCGCATGCTGTTTTGCATCTTGCTCTTGTCACTTAAAGTGTCCTCAAGAGCCTTCCTGCTTGGTTCATAAAAGGTCGCCACCTCATTTTAAATGCTGCGTGAGCTCTGTGGTGCGATGTACCATAGTTTATGTGACCAGTCCCTTGCTGATGAACATTTAGTTGTGTCCAGTCTTGGCTCATATAAACAGGGTTCCAAGGGGGGACCTTGGACATACTTCACGGGACACATACATGAGAGTGGATCTGCAGGACAAATTTTCGGAAGGAGAATTGATGGTGAAGGGCATGTCTGTTTTAAATGTTGCTGCCCTTGCCAAAGTGCTCCCTGTATGGTTGTGTAAATTCATCACCCACCAGCAGTGCAGAGACTGCCTGTTGCCTTTTTACCTTGGCAGGTGTTCCAACTTGTTGATGCCTGTCTGATAGGTGAAAGTGGTGTCGCGTTGTAGTTTTAATTCATATTTCTCTTATCAGGAGTGAAGCTAAATGTCTTTTCTTATGACTAAGAGTTGTTATAGTTCCTTTCTGTGACTTTATCTTTTCAAATCATTTGCCCACTTTTCCATGTGGTTGTGATCCACAGTAGTTTAGATTTTTAAAAATATCTAGTC
>NW_007750914.1:1502-3102 GCF_000696425.1 Galeopterus variegatus | reverse complement strand
AAAATGTTAAATTTAAAATTTCAGGTGGTTGGTAATGTCTGTCTTGAGATAGTTTGTAAACTTACATGAGACGTTTAGAATTTCCTGCTTCTAAAGATTCAGGTAGTTCTCCATTTCCACAATTGGTTCACTATGTGGAATACTATGCAGCAGTTAAAAAGAATGAGATGAACTTTCTGACCCAGAAGGTCTCTGGAGTATAATGCTGAATGAAAAAACAAGCTAGATGCAGAAAATTCATATTATATGATATCCTTTATGTCTTGAAAATCAGAGAAGACACCAACTGCTTTTCTCTGGGCATATGTATATATATTTAAACCCATGGACAAAGGTTCCAGAGAGAGACATGCCATCAGCATACTATCTGCAAGAGACGAAAACTGGGTTGGGGTATAATTAAAAGGTACATAAGTCTTACATGTAAAGTTTTTTTCTCACTAGAATATTTAGCTCATCTATTTGTGTAACTAAAAACAATGTTTTGAAAATTCTACGGGATAACAGATGGAATTGTTCAGTACAAACTGGACTGTGAAAGGCAGCTTAACCCAGATTTAGGCAGCCCTCAAAGGAGCTCCAGGAGAGCAGCTGTGAAGTGTGAGTCCACCTGCAGCCTGACACCAGTTTTGGTTTCTTAGATCCTGACAGGTGAAGACTGGAATGCTGTGATGTACGATGGCATTATGGCTTACGGGGGCCCGTCCTCTTCAGGGATGATTGTCTGCATCTACTTCATCATCCTCTTCATTTGTGGTAACTGTATCCTTCAGGCTGACCAGGGCTTTGCTGCTGTTGTCATGGTCTTCTTCTGTTTTCTCTCTCTCCACTTCCCGGTGGTGATGGTGGTGTTAGCAGGTGTGGAGGGGAGGTGAACGCCTTTACCTTGTTAGATCAGTATCTGCCTTCCTTCAGTGTTGCTGGGGGACAGGATTGCTAAGCAGAGTCTCAGTGGGGCTTTGAGGCATGCAGGCTAGCTAAGGGAGATGAGCCAGGGGGCAGGAGCAGGAGACGGCACATGCGCTGCTGCCAGTGGTCATCCAGCTTGGCGCCGTTCCCTGTGTATGTCCTAAGGGATGGCTTAGCACAGAACCAGGTGGTTCTCAGTGCCGTCGCCCTAGGAAGGTTAGGGGTACACCTATGTCTTCTTAGGGCCCTCCGTGACCAGTGGGGAGATATCTTCAGTGGATTGACCTATGCTCCCCTGAACCTAATTTTGCTTTGCTGATTTGCTTGGGGATCGATTGTCCAATGACTAGCTGTTAAATCATGCTGCATAACTTTTCTTTGGCTTGTTTTACTCCTTTTTTTTCTGTCAAGAGGCATTTTATAATCCTAGATTTCTGAAATTGGCCCTCAGATTTGTGTTTACCTCAGACAGACCCTTCATGATCCTGTAGGCCTTGGATGTCTGTCTTGTCTCTAGGTCCTCTGTGCCTAGCACAAACCCTGGCACACAGAGGCCCTGAATAAGTGCTTGGTGAATGCGCAACATGCAAACATATGGTGCCACCTCTTGGTCTTCACCCTTCTGTTCCAAAGTGTCTTTATCTGGATTCTTCTCCTGAGGAGGCCCAGATCCCTGTAGCTGTTTTCCCCT
>NW_007750914.1:0-815 GCF_000696425.1 Galeopterus variegatus | reverse complement strand
AAGTGTCTTTATCTGGATTCTTCTCCTGAGGAGGCCCAGATCCCTGTAGCTGTTTTCCCCTTAATCTTCTCTGGCTCATGGATGATTTTTCTTCAGTGTAGAAACCCCGGTGCCCCATTTTCCACAAGGACAATGCTTTCTGCTGCGAGGTGTCCTATGAAAACCCCCATCTCGACACATGCACATCCTGCTCGTCCCTTGGCTCAGTTCCACTGTCCCCTCCTCCAAGGGACCACTTCTGCCCTGTGTCCCACCCAGAGATGAGCTCTCCTGTCTCTGAGCTCCCATCCCATTTTATCCTCGTGTCTTTTACTGTGTGTGGGTTTTGCCATCTATTGGAATTCGGGGTGGGCCCTCCTACATCTCCCTATCTAGATGATAAGCCTCAAGTCAGGAATCTTCTTTTTCATATTTTCATCTCTCAATACAAGTGTGGTACAAGATCTTGCACATAGTTGGCCCTTGTTTATTAAATGAATGGTCAGTATTTTCTTTTTCTGCCTGTCTCTTAATTGACTCTTTAGGCCACAGCAATATTCTGGACTTAAGTCTGCAGAAAAGTTTCCTGGCCACTTCTCTCCGGTTGCATGTTGAGTTTTCTTTGTAGCACTTTGTATCACTATCTGAGAAGCTTAAATTGTTGTTTATGTTCTGTCTCCCCAACTAGAATAGATGCCCCTGTTCCTCGTGTTTCTCCCATGTTTGCAGCACCCAGAGCAGTGCCTGGCACATTGGAGGTGCTTGAACTTTTTGGTTTTTTTTTTTTTTTTTAAATTTTATTTTGTCGATATACAATGTGGTTGATTATTGTGGCC
>NW_007750913.1:1422-9681 GCF_000696425.1 Galeopterus variegatus | reverse complement strand
AATATGTCTGCAAAAGAGATTTAAAGGTCAGTGTCTGTATTGCAACTTCAGTTGGATGCCTAAGGTAGGCTTACCACTGTCATCCTTGAGGCCTAGAACAATTTTAATTCCAATCCAGCTATACTGTCCCATTGATATCCAACTTCAGTCTGCTTCCAGCTGTTGTTTTGCAGCTGAATGTTTCACTCTGAATGTTAAAAGGAGAAGGAATGTTCCCAGCATTCTATTGAGTTTTGTGTTAATGGCTTAACTGGTGACCATTTAACTCGGGACTTAAATTATCTCAGATCTGACTAGATGCAGAATAATTTATATTGATTACTAGTTTGTGCACTCTGCTCCTCAATTTCAAAGGTTTCTGAGGCCTTTGGCTATGTCTATTCCTCCATACGTAGTCCCAAGTACCTAATATAATGTTTTGCACTCTGAAATAAAACAGTAAATGCTTGTTATTGATTGACTGGTAACTGTTAAATTTGGATAACACTGACAGTAATTACAGGTCACATTTGTGTAGTACTGTACAGTTTCCTAAGCACTTTCACATAAGTACAAAGTTACTTTTTTCTAAGATTATACCTCTTCATATGAGAAAAAAGAAAGTAAAAGTGATAAATTCCAAGAATTCCAGAAAGAAGAAAATGTCATTTCCTTCTCATCTATTCAGAAGGCATGGTATATAAAATTACAAAAGATTTCAAAAACTGTCTTTGTGTTTTCTCAACACAAAATAAAGTTAAAAGGCCCTACCTGGTGATTAGACAAAACAACTTCTTCATTCTGTCCAAACCTAAATTCATCACACCAGGAACAAAACTCCTTAATCTCCCCCACCAACCTTCTGTGCTCAGCTTCTCTGCTCCAGAGATGGTGCTGGTCCTCACCCAAGCCAGGACCTATGGAGGCCCATGGAATGGCGGTTGTGTGCATGATCAGCATTCCAGACAGTGAACACATTCAAAATGCCAGAACATTTGCAAAACATTGATTTTATTAAAGCAGTTGATAATATGTGAATTAAGAGAAAATGGACAAGGGACTGGACTGAAAACAAATTCAAAGGTGCACTCTGCTCCTCAATTTCAAAGGTTTCTGAGGCCTTTGGCTATGTCTATTCCTCCATATGTAGTCCCAAGTACCTAATATAATGTTTTGCACTATTATAAAAACCACACTATTTTTACTACAATCTTTGACATTCCTTTCTTGCCAATTAATCATTTGGTGAAATGTCATTTGGTAAATTAATTTCTGACAAATTAATTTCAGTGAACTTGCTCTCAGCTAATTAACCTGGAGTTGTACAACCACTCTGAGCACCTGAACCTAAATCCCCCCCAATTCAGATTCTTTAACAAACCTAAAAATGGTGCATTAACTTGACACCTTATAAAGATAACAGTGTGGTACTCTGAAAAATGTCCAAGTGCACACTATGAAAGAACTCAATACAATGTTGTACTACAGAGTTAACTTTAGTGCAGTTACACATTCAACACACCACACAACAGGAATTTGCACAAGTCTTAGCCAGATAGCTGTGGAAAATGTTTCTGCTTCAGTCTTTTCTCAGATTTTCACCTCCTTTGCCATTCTAATTCTACATTTTCCACTGGTCCTCTTCTGTGTTCAAAGGTGTTCTACAGTTTACTCTGATTTGCTATGCAATGAGCACTTCCTTATATACAGCTATTTCAGCAATTACTATGAATAAGAATTCATGTAAGAATTCTCATCTTGTATAAGAATTTATACATAAAAATTCTGTCTTTCCACCTGTGTTTATTCAAAGTCCATACTTTAAGCTCAGAGTGGTTCTGTAGTTCCATATTTTCTATTGCAGGAATCTACAAAACATCTGCTATATCTACTGGTATTCCAGGATACTGTCTTTGAGTGTGCTAGGCTAGACTCAGTACCCCTATTTTGTGGATTCTCTGGTCTTCATTGTACTTCAGTGGAAATCTCATAGAACTCTGGGTTTGGGGAAGAGAAAAGTAGCTTTTTGGCTGGGTTTCTCTTCAGATTCTATGAAACTTCTCTGTCACTCTGGTAAACAACACACCTGGCTAGAGCATCTCCAAGTGTCATAGTGACCCTATACACGTTGGGTTACTTCCCAGTGTGTGTACATCCAGGGTGTTTATGCAGTTGAGGCCTTTGCAGAACAGAATGAAGTATTTCTGGCTTCCTTCAAATGGAATTTAACTCTTCCCACCTGGAGCTATAAACCATGTGCTGTCGATCAGTAGTACCAAGGAGTGTGATGGCATTTGAAAAAGAAAGAAAAGAAAATGCATAAATATTTCACCAAGTAGCAGCCTTGCTCAAAAAGCAAGATAAATGCAAGTGTTATCTCCAGCAGCAGCGTCTGGAATGTTACAAGTTCAAGTGTTTCATTGAAAATGCACTTAGGCTGTTCACCTGGAAAAGAACTGCGTGAAAACCAGAGCTCATCTTAAAATGTTTTCTCATCATGTCAGCCATTTTGTTACAAGAATGCTTGAAATAAGAATGCTTGAGAAAATGTTATAGAAGAAAAAAATCCCAACAGCCAGGCATTTGGATGTTCCGTAGCATTCCCCCAGGCATCCCTGGGTGAGATGATTCATCTTCCTCTCAGTGTTTGAATGTAAAGGTGGTACCACCAGCCCACATGCTGTATGTCATTCCTGGCTGCTGGACACACTGTGAAACACCCACCTTTCAACAAGGACTCTTGTATACAAGGAGCATTGTGGAAGGCCCTACATATCACAAGGCACTGTGCTAGTGAGGACCACACAGAAATTCCCAGTTTTTAGTGTCAATGAGAAAGATAGACTAAGATATTTCGGAGGTGAGTGCATAACATTGTGAACCATGCAGACCTTCAGAAGAAACTAATCTCAAACACACTGGAATATTAATCCATTTTTAATAAAACTCAAAGCAATGATGCTGATACAGTTGTATGAGCTCCACATGTGCACATTAATCCTAAATACACTTTTGGCTCTGTTTGGGAAGTAATTTCTACTTTCAAACTTTGGGAAATGTATCAGGACCCAAGGAGATATTTGCATTTAAATTACAGTACATGCTTTTCATATCAATTATGCTGAAAAAATGAGACAATCCTTATGAGATTACCAAAATAAAAGTCACACAATATTATTTATACAGTTTTCTTTCAAGACACATGGAGCAAAAGGAAAAAAAGGCTGCCAAGGTAGAAAGTTTACTCTGATCACTGTTAAAGAAAAAATTATTCAGTGACATTTGTTAAAGCACAGTAAAGAAGACTTTACTCAGGACCATCATGATAAGCATAGGAACCACTGCAACACGGTCTTGCAGTGGAGGAGGGAGACTGGACTCTACTCCAAATACAGCACAGGCAAGTATCTATAAACTTATAGGCAAGAAACATTGTGGGGATCAGTGGGTGGAAAAGTTACCAAAAGAAAACATCAAGGGTACAGAGGAGTCTGTCTAAACTGACCTAACAGGATTCTCACTGACAGGCCAGGGTGATCAGATGTTGCCTGGGAGATGGTGGAGGATGAGGAACCAATCACATATCAAGGATGGGGGAATTCTTGCCAAACTGCCTTAGAGTTCTCTGCTAAAACTGGATTTTACAAGGAAGTACACAGATGGCCCTAGGAGTAGGTTCAGAAACCTGACTAAAGTTTGGCCAAGCAAAGAATCTTTAATACCAGGAAGAGAGAATGTGCTATGGAAATAGGATGCACTCTCAACCCATTTCCAGAGCTTTATCACCTATTAACAAAAGATTCCCACAGAATGAGTAAGCAATGCTGACTACACACTGCTAAAAAGCACAGTTTTCTCTTCTCACCTCGCTTCATCCCAAGGGAAAGAGCTCCTTAACACAACCTAGTCCCCCACTCCAGGAGTGACCCCTGCAGATCTCTGCAACACTCTGCCACTGTCATTCCATGACAAGCTTTTTGTCATCTCAGGGTCTTATCCCTACTTCATCCTCTGCCTGGAACCTCTTCTATTTTGTAAATCATGTCATTCAGGCCTCTGCTCAAATGTTAGCTCCTCAAAAAGGTCTTTCTCAACCAACCCATCTCAACTATCCCCACATCACCTTCTCCATCAAAACCTACCCCTTATCCTACTTTATTGCCATTTCGCCACCCTTGTCACTACCTACAATTTTGCTATTTATTTAGTAACTTGTATATTCTCTGTCTCTCCAACTAGAATGGAGCCCTACAAGAGCAGAGACTTCGTGTTTTCCATCACTGCATTCCCTGCCCCTTTTATCCTCCTTAAATGCCATGGGAGGAAGGAAGGAAGGAAGGATGAATGCAAAGGTGGATAGAATGAAAGACAGGTGAAAGGACAACAGAACGGATAGAAGAGTTGATGTTCTCTTCTAGCGGCTACTTCCCCACAGATACGCTGTCACCCCTGTCTTTAAAAAATAGAATCACCAACTTCTCTGGACTCTATACTTCCTTCACATACTACCCTATTTTCTTCCCTTCACAGTCAAGCTCCCTAAGTAATAGCCCTCACTCACTTAAAACCTATCAACTCTTTTTTCTTATACTTTTCTATTTTAGTAATTTGATTATTAAAGTAATAAATGTTAACTATAACAATTTAATGTATATCTTCCCAAAGTTCTTATTTTGCTTATATAAATATAACTGCAAATATACAAAGCTGTTTTTTTTTAAAAAAAAAAAAAAGCAACAGTCCATGTTTATTACACTATAACTTTTCTTTTTTATTTAAAATGTGATGAGGATATCATCTGAGACCAAATATACAGATTTACTCCTTTCTTTTTAATAGCTGCATAGTATTCCATAGCATGGATGTACTATATTTTATTCAATCCTCTTGATAGACATTCAAGTTGCTTCCAGATTTCTGCTATTGTAGCCATATTGCAATAAACCCTGGTACATATGTCTTCACATACTCACACTTTTATTTATGTTGCACAGATTCCCTGATCAGCCCTAAACTTGCTACAATTAATTTTCTGCTCACTCTCCCAGCTCCAATAACACTGCTACAACAGATGTTACTATCCAAAACCCTACCAGTTAACCCCTACTTCCCCTGGATTTTTGATAGGAAAAGCACATACATAGCAATGATGGTCAAATGGGAACCAGAATAGACTACTTTAATAGCTGGATAAGCACTCAGTGCCTGACTTCTCTGATATAAACCAAGTTAGTGAATTCAGCTTACGACAGGAGACCTAAAAGAGCCTGTCAAAAACTGAATGGTCTGAGATTTTACCCTTCCCGCCAGCTAATAATTTAGTTGCTACAGTTTCATGGATGCTTGCAGAAGATAAAAGACTGTTGTGTTCAAAAGATTTATTATCTCACTCCATAGCAAACAGGAAGAGCTGCACAGTCCTGTCAGTTCCCCTTGCCCCCAAGTCCCACAGGGAACACAAAGAAGCCCAGGTGGATGCTGCTGCTTGCAGAAGATAAAAGACTGTTGTGTTCAAAAGATTTATTATCTCACTCCATAGCAAACAGCAAGAGCTGCACAGTCCTGTCAGTTCCCCTTGCCCCCAAGTCCCACAGGCAACACAAAGAAGCCCAGGTGGATGCTGCTTACACAGCAGGTTGCATCACAGCTGAGGAAACCCAAGCTCAGGGGACCCCAGTCTTTTATAACAGCTGCAAGCAAAACTACCCGAACTTTACCCCAAAGGGTGACACCTGTATTCCACTGGAGAGCAAATAAAGTTTCCCTCAGCTCCAGAGGGAGACACTACCTTTATCTTCCAGGCGTTCACTATACAAATATCTTTGAAAAAATAGTCAGTGCCTCCTCTTGCAAGATGTTCAGACACATGAAAGGCTCATGTAGAACTGTCCCCCCCGTTCTCTCTCTCTAAATTCAAAATGACCAGCTTAGTATGACAAAAGCTGGCCTGACTTATGAAGGGTCAGGGATAAAGAGAAACAAAAAGAGTGGAGGACAGTTAAACTTATTTCTAGAAGGCAGATCCTCATCAGATGTCCTTACAGCATTGAAGAAAGCAGTAATAACAAGAAGAAAAAGCCTACCGGATAGATTCAGGAAGCAAAAGTCCTCATCATGCCTGTAACGAGTTAGGAGGTGATTCCCAAAAGAGATGTCCACTTCCTAATTCCTAAAACTTGTGAATGTTACCTTATTTGGAAAAGGAGTCTTTGCAGATGTTATTAAACTAAGTTCTGGCCTCCAGAACTATGAAAGGATAAATTTCTGTGGTTTTATCTACTCAGTTTGTGGTCACTGGTTAAGGCCGATGCAGGTAACTATCACAATATTCAACACATTTCTGAACCAACAACTGTGTTTGCTCCCATAGCCTGGTCTTCCAGGACCCAGCAAAGTCCAAGAGATCATTCTGCCATTTTCAAATCTTCCAAATCTTCCAAATTCACCCTTTCAATGGCCACATGTTAATTGTCTTCTGCCACATTTTCCCTCTACTGGCTCTTTTTCTTCTATTCTCAGAGTCATTTCAGGCACCCCAGCTGACTTTCAAATTCACACAAAAAAAAAAAAACCCTCAAATTCTTTGAAATTCTTATACCAGCTGTTGACTTTTTTTGTTTGTTTGTTTGTTTGTTTGTGCAGAACTACTATTATTTGCTGGATCAGAATGCCTGACTACCTGCCTTCCTTCTCTGTGGTCTTTGCTTTCTGACCCAGAAGAGATTTTTTTCCCTAATATCTATCTCCAAATTCTGCCTTTTTTGATTCCTTATAGCAAGTGAGATGAGATGAATGGGTTCCACATATGCCGAAACAAATCCTGCCTATCTTTCCCTTCCCTGAACAGGGCAAGCCCCACAATGAAGCAAACCATCCATCAGTACCACCCCTAATCCATGTCTGAGCACAATGTTTTGGAATGCTGTCTGACTCCCATTTAATACATCTCGTTGTCTCTTTTTCTGAGTCCTGTCACCATAAATTTTCCAAACATTTTCCCTTATGACATGAGACAGACCTGCCTCCCCACCTGTACTAACCACAGCACCTTAAAACTCCCTTATTAATGACTGAAGTATTCTACGCTGACTTTCCCAGCCTTTCAATATCAAAATTTCCAAATCTTAGATAATTTTTAGTGGCTGTTCCAGTCACCAAGGGAAGGTTACCCCAATTTTTCTTATTTATCACTCCCTGCCTACGGCTTTCAAGATTACTTTTCAATAGTTTATTCTATTCTGGGCTCCCTCAGGAGGTTGCAGGGAAGTCCTCCCAGTTTATTCTTTAAAATCTTGCATCTTGTCCAGTTAAATCTCTTTGGGCTCCAGTCCAGACTCATTGATGTAGAAACAACAACAAAAAAATCCTCTTCTTGCCTAGTTCCAACTTTAAGAGCATTTATATGTGCATACATTTTCTTCCCCTTTAATCCCCTATGATTACTTTGGGCTCTAAGATCACAATTCTTTTCATGAGAAAGTTCCTCTCTTCTTCATTGTTTCCCAGTCAACATATCTTTCTTCTGTCATCTTCCACTTTTTCTTGATGCAAGACCTAAAGCTATTTCTTTATATATGTGCCATTGTCCCCACTGTTTCTGAATAATCCTGACTCCTATAGACAATGTTTCCAGCACAGGATTTTCAAATTTCCCTCTTAACCCTTTGGTTTATAAAATTCTTTGAGATTTTTCTCTATTACAACCCAAGAACATGACATCTTTGCTATATAATAAGTCTCCCCATTCCCCTCAATCTCTTCATTAATAAAATTCCACCAACCCTCAATGATTAAATCCATAGTCTGAGACCCTAAAATCCATGACCCAGATAATATTCCAATTCAGAGCCAATATGAGAATGTACGGGGTTGGGGGTGGGGTGACTCCACAAGTCTTTGGACAGATAAGAACCCAAGTCCCTCTTGTCCTGGAATTTGTTTAAACTAAAATAAAAAAGAACAATTTGGGAAAGGCCATCCAGTGCTACATGCCCGTGCCTTCTTATGCCTACTTATACCTATGCCTAAAGCTGAACTATTTCACATAATGGTGTTTGCTCAGGCACAAGGATTCCAGCTGTGCAGTTAAAGGCCTGATTTTGTAGTCCTGAGAAAAATGATAAAGGGGAAAATAAACTTTGGTATCAAAATTTGTTCTATTTCCTAATGCCTTTTAAAAAGAGGAAAAAATAAATAAAAGAACGGGCTTGTAGACTGTACAATCCTTCTTCCCAATAATCTACACGTCAGCAGATCTACAATGCCAGGTGCCTCTGCTGT
>NW_007750913.1:0-276 GCF_000696425.1 Galeopterus variegatus | reverse complement strand
CAATCCTTCTTCCCAATAATCTACACGTCAGCAGATCTACAATGCCAGGTGCCTCTGCTGTACCAAGAGCCCCGATCTCTTCTGCCCTTTGACTCCAAAGGCCCTTTCTTATGCATATGCCTATTTGAGCCCATCACACTGGGCATCCGTTAACTGGACTAATTGGCAAACCTTACCTATTTCACCTCTAAAATTCAAAGGTGAAATTTTACTTATTAAATAAAGTAACAAATTAATAGACATATAATTACAAATTTTAAAAAATGCTATGAAAGT
>NW_007750912.1:8969-9682 GCF_000696425.1 Galeopterus variegatus | reverse complement strand
ATGTCCTCGGGTTCAGACTCATTCATTCAAATCCCTGCTGGATATGTCAATCTAGGTATTATGCGAGCACCTAAAACTCAGTATATCCAACATGGGCTCATTCTTTCCCTAAACTGCTTTTTCTCCTGTATTCCCCGTCTTCCTTCATGGTACCACCATCCAGAAAGACCCCAAAGTTAGAAGTTATCTTTGATTCCTCCCCAAACATAAATTATTTCCAGTGACATAAGCATCCCGAGTATTTCTGGGCTCTCATTCTTAGATACTCTTTTTTCCTAGTTCAGGTCATCATTTTCTCTCATGAGGATTGTTACAAAAACCTCCAGCTTCTAGGTTTAACCTCTCAGATTTAACTTCCACACAGCCAGCCAAGCCCAATATTCATTAATTAATTTCTTCCAAAAATATTTATTGACTGCCAATGTTTATTTCCAGTACAGGAGGAAAGATTTTAGTGAGGGGGTGAGGATGACAGCAACATAGAACCCAAGACTATATGACAAGGGTTTGCCTCCTGTTTTTGTACTGCCCATGAGATAAGAGTAAGTTTTATATTTACATGTGGTTTAAAAAAAGTCAAAAGAATATTTCGTGACGTGAAAATTCCATGAAATTCAAATTCAGTGTCCCAAAATAAAGTTTTAATAGAACACAGCTATCCTCAGTCCTGTATTTTCTTTCTTTCTTTTTTTTTTTTTTTTTTGAGACCGGCC
>NW_007750912.1:6468-6987 GCF_000696425.1 Galeopterus variegatus | reverse complement strand
TAGTCAAAGGTCATAAAATAGACAGTAGCCAATAATGGAAAGGAAAGATTTATTGGCAAAGAGCCAAGTCTCTAAGTCTTTTTTTTTCCAGTCATGTCATCAGAAATTACTTACTGATCCAAATACTAGCTGGAGATACTACATCTGTGACATGCTTTTTAAAAATTATTTGTCATTTGTTCCTCTGCTTATATTTTCTAATTCCACCATCTAGATGAGGAAATAATTTAAGATAGGCTGAATTAAGCTGAATTGACTTGATTGCATATTAACAAACAAGATCAGGACTAGGAGATAGTTTTAATAAATCATCCCAAATATTGCAGTATTATCCACCTACCGCGGTGGACAATAGCTGTGCATGGGTCTGAGCATACTGAATATTTCCGTGCATGTTATGACTTTCTCAGTCCCCTCAGTCTCCAACACTGAAGCCGTGCCCACACAATGTGGATGTACTGAACAAATGGACAGAATGACACCTACAAATTAGTAGAACTTGAGGGAGGGATAGATGTA
>NW_007750912.1:0-1071 GCF_000696425.1 Galeopterus variegatus | reverse complement strand
GTCTGTATGTGGGATCTGAACCCTCGGCGGGAGCGCCGCCGCGCTTCCCAAGCGGCGCACTCTACCAACTGGAAAGAGAGCTGAAATTCCAACTCAGAAGTGCCTGATTGCAATCTCAGCTCTTAGCTATTATTTTTTTTCTATGAAGCACTACTATTTTTTTCTATGAAGCAATATCTAAAAAATCGCAAATCATTATGCTCTCAAAAAGCTATATTCTAAAACATAAAGCTAAATAGTTACAGATTTTGGAGAAAGCAGTAAAAAATAAAGACTTCCTAGATGACTTCAGTTTTGCAGAGCATTTTGGGGCTGAAAACATGCACTAGTAGTATCAGACCTTAGAGAATGCCCAATGACTTCTAAATTCTCTCTTCATTCCAAATTTTGTTTGTAATCTATGAACTATCTATTGAATATTTCACTTGAATGTCTCAAGGACTTGTCACTCTCCCAGTAAAAAAAATTGTTTTTCTTTCCCTGTGTTACTAAACTCTATGGGCTACAACTTCATCCCCTCCCAACTGCATGAGCCAGAAATCTGGAATTCCTGCTTGAACCTTTTCTCTCTCTCAAACTTTTTCTCAAATCTCTTCATTTCTCCTCCTCTCCACCTTTACCACCATATAACGAACATACCCAGTGTTAACCGTGACAGCTTGTATTGGGGCAAACCTTCCAATCTTCCACACTTCAACCAGAGAAGGGCTCTTTGCAAAATGCTCTTCAGATTAAGCTCCTCTTTAACAGGCAAATCTTTGAAAGGATCCTATTTGCTCTGGGGTGGAGACGTGGGGAAGCAAAACCTTCGTCAGGTTTTATGGTCCTCAGCAAAGCTTTCTCCTACCCACACTACCTGAAACCCACTGACAACACTAATGTCCACAAACTACACTGAACTTCTAAGACTTTGAACTTTTGTCCTTGATGATCAAGTGGGATTCATCCCAGGGATGCAAGGATGGTTCAGCATACGAAAGTCAATAAATGTGATACATCACATCAACAGGCTCAAGGACAAAGACCATATGATCATCTCAATAGATGCTGAAAAGGCATTTGACAAAATTC
>NW_007750911.1:0-9683 GCF_000696425.1 Galeopterus variegatus | reverse complement strand
TTCAGCCAAACTGACCTCCCTGGCTCACTTTTTAATCCCATGAAAGAAGAAACTTTTCCCCAAGGCCATATTTTTTAATTGTACTACTGATTGATTAGTAGTACCTTTACATAAAAAGAAGGTATTTGTTAAATAGGATATTTTCCTTCTTTTTTTTAAATAAATAAAAACAATATGTACACATTAGGGAAAGTTTAGAATATGACGGATGGCACAAAGGAAAAAATTAAATCACCTGTTGTCCCACTAGCTAGAGAGATACAACTTTTTAATGCATTTATTTTAGAATATGTTTTAGTCTTCATTGTATATTTTTAATTTAAAATGAAATTTAACATATTGCTTCATACCTGTTTTACCCATTAAACCACATAAGTTTAAATATATCATAAAATAGTCTTCCAATACATTATTTTTAGTTGCTGCAAAATAACTTCTTGCACTGAGGTAGCATAAATTAACAAATCTTCTTTTGTTAGAAATAACACTTTCTGATTTTTCATTATTATAAATAAGCTGTTAGAAATATCCTTGTAGTTAATTGTTTGCAATCACTCTTCATAATTTCTTTAGGACAAATTCCTAATAGTAGATTGCTAACTTTAGACACATCTAAATTTTTAACACTTTTAAAACTTATTGCCAAAGTGCACTTTAAAAAGATTTTAACAACTTACATGTGTACTAACAGAGTTTTCACGACCTCTTCACTTCCATTCAAGAAACATTTTATTTATCACTCATTAAATACCAGAAATTGTTGTAGGTACATGAGTAAAAGACAAATTAAGCATGGAATTTACAGCCCATTTATTCCCACTATCAATCCAGGAACAGAGGAACTGGGATTGATGGATCTTAACTAATAAGCACCAAAGTTGCAGAATGGATCACTGAGTGCTCTGCACACCTATTCTGAAGACAGGCAGCCCTTGAAAGACCATTCCTGTCCCCGAGTCTAGCCAAACACCTCAATTAAACACAAGAACTGATCTTACATGCATGTTCCAGTTGGCTCATGAGTGAGCCAAAGGAATTAAGAGAAAAGCATAATATCACAATCCTTTCTATGCTGCCTCTTAGCTAGAAAATAATTGAGTATTCTCAATATCAAGCTATTTTTACAAGGTACTATGGACAAAAGGAAAAAGCTCCCCAAGTGCTCATTGTCATTAATTTCCCCTTTGATCCCAAGTCAGGAAGGCCCTGTGTCATATTTTATGATATATTTAACCTGACAGAAGGGATGTGACCTCTAAAAGGAAAAAGCTCCCCAAGTGCTCATTGTCATTAATTTCCCCTTTGATCCCAAGTCAGGATGGCCCTGTGTCATATTTTATGATATATTTAACCTGACAGAAGGGATGTGACCTCTGAATTGCTTCTGTACTACTGTACTTCTGAACTACCCTGGGCCGCCACCCTTCAGTTACTTTAAATGAGAACTCAAAGTGGGCAGTGTGAGTCTCAACAGAGCCTCCAAAATAACAGGACAGGACTTGCAGCAGCTCCTCCGTGACAATGGCTCAGTCTACAGGAGGTATTTTCCTCCCACCGCTTGTGTGGGTAGAAGAAGGGACCTGCACCTCACTAGCTGATCTCTAGCAGTGCTCACTTCTTAATGACTAATTTACTCCTGAGACCCATTTACAAAAGAAGGGCATCTTCTTTTAGACTCAAATGCTATTCTCCCTGGGTCAGATATGGCTTACATAATACAGAAACTAAAATATCTTTGCAGATAGCACTCCCTGCCCTGCTGCAGGTTACTGCTTTTATTTTCTTAAAACAGTATGTACCAGGCATAAGCAAATTTGAATTGTTTTTTTACTCATTTCACATACAAAGCCCTAAGACACTCCTTGTCAAACAGCACAGATTTTTCTTACATTAGGATTAAAAAACCAACATTTCTTATATATTCTCTGATCAAACAAATATACAAACAACGTATACTTTCAGAAATTAGAGGATGCTTCAAAACATGAAATGAAAAGAAAGTGCATACCTGATAAAAGTTAGGCCAGAAAGTACTAATGGCCAGTTCTGCCCTATTCCATGTACGTGTTGGATCTCCAGATATATTCCAAATAGGATTCCCCAAGGGCCCATTATTGACCTTCACGTAGACATTGAGCAAACCAGGAGCAGAATTACTCTTGCTGGACACAAAATAGTGAAAATCGATGCAGTGGGTGTCATTCTCTTTAAGCTGAGGTAGAAGCAGGTGGGCTCTCTGCCCCTCAGATCTCCCAGATGTGTTCACCAGCATGAAGGATCCTATGAAAACAAAATCAAAGGAGAGTCACACCCAAAACACTCCTTTCTGGTCACCTCTGAAAAGCCACCATCGTTTGCACGGGTTGACACTGCAATTCCACATATCTTACTTGAGCCTAAAACTCCCATTTCTTTCACCCTTTTTTATATATTACCTCTTCTTCCTACCACCCCCAAGGTGTTCTCAAGAGTCAGTGACTGGAAAATTCCAGGGATGTTACTACGAATAGTCTCCTAAATAACAGAAATATAGCATAAAGTTTGTAGACCTGCCCTGATAAATCTGGTAGTCACCAGCCACATTTAATTAATTAAAATTCCTTATTAAAAATTCTGGTCCTTGGTCACACAAGCCACATTTCAAGTGCTCAAAAGCCACATTATACTAGTTGCTACCCCACTGGGTAGCACAGATATGGAACGTCTGTAACCTCTCATAAAGTTCCACTGGGCAGTACCATCCTGTAATGGTACCACCATGTGGTAATCAACCATTTTAAGATCCTGGTGCAACCTAGAGAAAGACAACAGATTAGTCTGGTTTGTGGAATCTTAGAAAACCTTATTGGCCCTATGTCGCTTCTTACAGTCAATGTAATATGACCCTCTGACAGTCTAGCACCGCACCACTAGTCCTTATTGGCCCTATGTCGCTTCTTACAGTCAATGTAATATGACCCTCTGACAGTCTAGCACCACTAGTGCTCTGCCATTGCTGTGACAACTGACTTCTCCCTGACAGTGGGGGTCTTTTCACAACAGGTGCATGACTGAGCACACTAATGCAGTCACTGCCCCAGCCGGAGGATGATCATTCTCAGAACTCCCTGTGCGCTCTCTGTATCCTGATAGTCAGCCACTGACCTATCCATGAGGCGGGAGACTTTCCATATGGCTTCAAGCTTTCCAGAGACCCTGACATTTGAGCCCTCCCCATGTCTAAGATCAACAGAAACAGCAACTTAAAAATTTTTATGAATTTTACATATCACATCAAAAAGGTAAAAGCAAAATGTTCTAAGATAAAAAGAGAACATAGGTTATTGTTAAGTCCTCTTTAGCAGAGGAAAAATGTACTGAAATTCTGAGGAAGAAGTGTTGTTGGGAAAATAGAATAGTTTGGTCAGGGCCCTCGCCTCGGGTCCAGATGGGTGTGGTTCAGCATTCTTTGCAAGCAAATTGTGTGAGTGTGTGTGTGTGTGTGTGTATGTGTGTGGAGTTAGTGCGCATGCGTGACAATGTATCTTTTTAGTGTTGTTCCTATTCTTGTGTGTGAGTGTGTGAGTGTGTGTGTGTGTGTATGTGTGTGGAGTTAGTGCGCATGCGTGACAATGTATCTTTTTAGTGTTGTTCCTATTCTTGTGTGTGTGTGTGTGTGTGTGTGTGTGTGTGTGTGTGTGTGAGAGAGTGTGAGAGAGAGAGAGAGAGAGTGTGTTTGGTGAAGCAGGCAGGTGGGCGTCTGTTCCAACCTACAGCTTCCAAGGTCCTCTGCGCTGGTCACCTAGCTCATAGACCTATGTGGAGGGTTCTGGTAACCCAGCCTGGCGTGTGTGGGGTCTGGTAACCCAGCCCGGCATATGAAGGGTTTGTAACCCAGTCTGTGAATGGGTTTGACGGGTCTGTGGGCTCCATACCCAGCCTTAGCTCAACATCAGCCCATGGTGCAGGATTACCAGCAGGTAGAAGAGCCCGACAACTGGCGTGGTCACCTAGCTTTACAAGAAGTATACCCCAACTTGGAGTATGAAAATGAAAAATACTGTCCAAATGAGGTTAGACTCCTCATTCCTATGAAGCAAGCAGGCTACTACCCCCAATTTAGTATTCCTTTTACAACTTCCCTCATTGTGAATCATAGTATTTGAAAGGGCGCACGGATGAAGAAAGCACGCGAGAGCCGAGCTGGCAGTTCACCAGAGAAGTTCCGCTTTATTCAGGGACTGCGCGTACATTTATAGGGAGCTGTGTTCCGGGGTTGGATAGGGGGTGGACGGGGCGAGAGCTGATTGGACGGGGCTGGGCGGGAGGTGAGCCTTCACCTGTGACTGGTTGAGGTTTGGCGCCGGCGGGCTTTTACTGCAGAGAAGAACCCGGAAGGGCGCCATATTGCCAGGGAGTGCCTTCCCCCTCCCCCTCTGCTTGAGTGCCCACGGTATCCTTACAGTATTCAAGGTGGTGTGTGCATGCATGTTTGTGTGTACATATGTTGTAGTGTATACCCACATACATCTATAAACATACATACACAACTAGAAAAAGCATGCTATTTTTATCTTGTTTATGTGCTGTGATTTCCTAATCAGCAAAACAAGACCACCTTTCCCAAGTAATTATTATGAAGACTGAATAAAAAATATAAATGTAGATATCTTTACAAATTAATAAGCTGTTGTTATGTTTGCTTATGGCTGTTAGGTTACAGTGCATAGTTTTAATGCCATTTAAGATAAATAGGAATCGGGTCACAGAGAGATTAGGAAGCAGCTGACCCAGGTTTTAGGATGAGTTAGTGGCAAACCCAGAACCCTGAGCCCTGAGTTTTCAGCCCATCACTCATCCTGCCACACTCCAATAACCCCATGTTTCTTCATGTGCTCCTTGAACATACATGAAAAAAACAAACCCCTTCACGACAGTGAAAGAAGTATAGTAGCTATTTTTAAATAGAGCAATTTTTCAAGAGATGAATGTTATGTACTGGAAATATGAAAGCCAAGCCACAAGGGAAAGGTTATCTATGAAACATACATTTCAGTAATAAAGAACAACTTCAAGTGAGATTTAAAAAAAGAGTTGGGGTCACAGAAAGGGAACAAGCAGCAAGAGAACATCACTGAAATACTTTGGGTTAGTTATAGTTTATAAAATTTAAAAGTTCTTTAAAAAACACAAGGTTGGCCAACTCCATGACAAATCCAGAGCAGACCATTAGTGGTTATAACATGAGGTAAAGACTGTATTTTTCTGCTTTTAGTAAAATATAAGCTAATTTATTTCATATTCTTTCCTTTGGGGCTCTGTTATCTTCAACATAGTTACCACGTTTATTCCTACTGGTGGAGCTGAGGCATGACATGACCTTGAGGCCACCTCTGAAACACTAAAACCTTTAGTACGGCTCCACTGCCAAGAACATTCTTCTGACTGGACAAGGAATATGTGGTACATCTACACAATGGAGTACTACTCTGCCATTAAAAAGAATGAAATTCTGCCATTTGCAGCAACATGGATGAACTTGGAGAAAATTAGGTGAAATAAGCCAGGCACAGAAAGAGAAATACCGCATGTCCTCACTCGTAAGTGGGAGCTAAAAAAAATAAACAAATAAATAAGAAAGAAAGAAAGATACAACAATCACAATAATTCATTGAACTTTCAAAAGGAGAGAACAGAACTGAGGCCACTGGAGGTAGGAAAGAGGGGGGGAGTTAGCAAGAAATTGGTAAAGGGCCACAAAAAATGATTACATTGTTTAATGTTGACTATACAAATTATCCTGATTTGAGCATCACATAATGCACACGGGTATTGTTATTCAACTCTGTACACCAAAGATATGTATAATCAATTACGTTCAATTAAAAAATAAAATAAAACAATATATTAATTAAAAAAATAAACTTGGGCAATCATGAGTGATAACCACAGCAATGTGCACAGGATGGCAAATATACATGTTGCCCATATCCTGCAAAGAATGCTTGGATGACACTCAAACAGAGGAGTCTCTTTGCACATGGTGCTATAAACTAGGTAACTTTCTACTATTACTGTTCAGGAAATCATCCAGGTTTCCTAAAACCCTATTTTCCTAGCTGCACAGTCCTTCCTCTAATGCTTAATCCACCGTGCTTCATTCCAGCACAAAATGCTCTTCCAGTCAGCTTTTTTGAGCTGTCTAAAGTACACAGAAATTTGTATGTTGAGGTCAAGGTAAAATTCAGGCATAATCTAAGTTATAAATACTCAAATGATGCTAATTTTTATAGTCCTTTCTCCTTTTTTCCCTGTTTGAGTCAGAATACAGTCTGTTTTGCTAGAAGGCATGCTTCTGTAATGCAGATTTGCCAACAGGGGACTGACTCCCTACAACACAGAGGTCTCTGATTCATATGTAATTTTTGGCAGGAACTTAATGTCATAAAGTAATCAGGAGCAAATTTTCTCTCAAATAAAGGGAAAGCCCATCAATGCAGGATGCCCTTTAAATAAAGCTAAAAATCCTCCAGAAGTGCCTCCCCTCAGAGCAAGGTATAGCTAGAAGGTGGGTAGTGGTCTCAAAGCCACTGCTCTTCCATCCTGCTAAACTGGGAAATGGTAAGAGTGGATGAAGAAACTGTGAAGCCTCCACTCCCTTCCCTAAAAAGGAAAAATGAAAATGACTGGCTGAGAACACAAACTCTGGAGAACATTTTTAAGCCGGCAGAACGTGGTCTCTATGAGAAGGGGATGGCTTCAAGGACCGCTACTGAGAGCAGGAAAGAGCTGGAGTCTCAGGGTTTAGGGCTGAGGATGGGATTCTGTGCCAGAGGGGAGGTAAGAGGACCAGTAGTTTTATTAGGATTGTCGCTGTTTTTGTTAGTTCCCTGACTACAAAAGCGCGTAGGTTCTGAGTGGTCAGCCCTAATCCCATTTTTCTTGCAAGATCTGCTATTTTCAGCACGTGATTTTCTGCAACTAGTGTCAGGTTTTCCACGTGCACGTGGTGGCCCTGGTGGAAGCGCCCACTCCACGGGCACTTTGTTAGGCTTGTCGGCCTCCCGAGGCAATTCTATCTGGACTGCACCATGGTCACTGGCCAAGCTACTCTTCTTCCAAACAGACCAGAAACCAATTTAGCAGCACAGTCTGCTTTTACCACACATAATTTTTTACAGGAAAAAAAAATCTCTTTGCCATGCCCCTTTCCTGGGGGTATGCTTCCCTGCCTGAGCAGTCTCCTATTTTTCTTCCTCCAGAGTCCCCCAGTTGGTGTTAATATGCAGCCTCCCAGTTTACAGTGAGGGGTGTGTATACAGGCTCTTAGGACGCATCTTGCCACAAAGCACAAGCTCAACAAATGCTGGTGATGATCACTGTGATTACTTTGGTTCTTCCAACCTCCTAAATGCATGTCTTCTTTAAATTATGTACAATTCTTTACATTTATTTCTATTACCCCATGTCTACCACACAACTCTCCTGGTCTCACCCTAATTCACCTAAGTAGTAATTTTTGAAATTATTTTCTTTATGAGAGAGGAATATTAGAATTAAGATATTAAAAAACCTTCAACTCAATCTTGCCCTTACATTTTGGGGGAAGAGTATCTTCATATCAGTGTGTGCCTGTTAGGACTAAACTCATGGCTTTAAAGCACAAGAGGTGAAATTTGCCCCCATACAAGTATTTCTGGACAGTGCTGCACTCCTGTCTTCTGTTGAATTTACAGAACCAAGGGTGGACGTTTATGTTTAGCAAAGTCCAGCAACCTAGACCTGGTGGTAAAGTCACAGCTGGGCATAAAGGAGTGGCAGCAGGAAGGGGAGAGAAGCCTCTTAATTGTTTGAATTTATCATGGACCTGCTATGAAACTAAAGTCAACTCACAAACCAACGTTTAAAGAGTTAAAGAATTCAGAGCATTTATATTCAATTTCAGACTATTAAGTCTGTTTTTTCAAAAAATCCTTATATGGCTGAATGTTTAATTTTCACCTTCTACTTCAATGTTTTGACTGTGAGGAAATGCATTTTCAAAGAGTAATTGGGTCTCCCTCTGTAGTTACTTCCTTGCCTCCATTTTTTTCCCCTACAAAAGCACTCCAACTGGGCAAATAAATAAAAGAAATTATAATTCAAATTAGCATAGAAATTCTGCTTGTGTTCAGATAACAAAACACCCTTAAGTCACTAGTATATAAGTAGAGAATATAACATTGCAGGCAAATGAAACGCGCTCTGCATGACAGAGTCAGCTTCAGAAGGGGCACCCTTCAGATGCAGACTTCCAAGGCTTTTAAGATAATTATTTTGGTTTCCCCTAAAAGGAAAAACTCTCGTGAGAACATGCAATGTTCACATTCTTGAATCCTTGGGTGAATTAAATTTAGCTTAATCACATCCATTGACAAATGCTTTTGATTAAACTATCTCCCATCATTGTTTGTGACAGCAGTAATAACTATGTAGAATTAGTTATTCCTTTCTAACCCATCATTAAAATTTGCATTGGTGTGGTAGAGGCTCTAAATTTGTAAAGGCTAAAGAAACTGCATGAATTCTCTTCCTACATTTGAGAAACTTTGTGCAAACTAAACAGGGAATGTTTTCTGTTATCCAGCAGGAAGAAAAAAAAGCATGTTTGTGCGTGTTGTTCAATACTTCAGCTGACAAACAGCATTTTATGAACTTTAAAACTATTATTAAATTCACTGTATAATAAGCTTCTTAACTTTAGCAAAAGCACAGAACATTGGTCTTTCCCTCCCTTTGGCTGCTTTGCCCTTGTTTTTTCCTCTATAACCATGCCTTCAAATTTGTGGATTTAGGATCCAAAAGCTACATAAAATATTTGTGCATTCTATCACGGTGAGCGCACGTCCCAACTCTAGTTTCTGTGGCCACTTGTGCTTCTTCTGACCTACTTAGATACAACCAGTTATAACAATTCAGTTCACTAGACTAATGCTTCTCAAACATTCTTTAAAATTTTCCAATGCATCTCAGACCAAATTTATGTAAAATACAATAAACACGAATTGCTAGAAAAATGAAATAAAAAGACATACAAAATGCAAGCCCAAAATTTGTTTTATGCTGTGAAATAAAGATAACATTACTTGTCACATCCATATGAAAATTTTCTTAAGATTTGCTCTCAATATCTGTCCTGGCCATGGATCAGGAAGAACGTGTGGACCACCTCTGATCTGCAAACCCCACGGAGCAGCACAGGCTTAAACTTTTTTATTTTTTCCCCCAAATTTATTATTATTATTATTTTATTTTGTCAATATACAATGTGATTGATTATTGTGGCCCATTACCGAAACCTCCCTCCCTCCTCCCTCTCCCCCCTCCCACCCAACAATGTCCTTTCTGTTTGCTTGTCGTATCAACTTCAAGGAATTATAGTTGTTATGTCTTCTTCCCCCGCCCCCCCGGTTTTGTGTGTATGTGTGAATTTATTTATTTATTTTTAGCTCCCACCAATAAGTGAGAACATGTGGTATTTCTCTTTCTGTGCCTGACTCGTTTCACTTAATATAATTCTCTCAAGGTCCATCCATGTTGTTGCAAATGGCAGTATTTCATTCGTTTTTATAGCTGAGTAGTGTTCAATTGTGTAGATATACCACATTTTCCATATTCACTCATCCGATGATGGACATTTGGGCTGATTCCAGCTCTTGGCTATT
>NW_007750910.1:9469-9684 GCF_000696425.1 Galeopterus variegatus | reverse complement strand
TGTGCTCTCTGTGTCTGTATATAAATGAGAATGTTTTATTTTGCCTAGAGTGAATCCAATTTCTGATTTTTATATTTTTTATGTAATTCTGGACTGCAGCTTTACCTTATGTGTATTTCTATATATTTGTTTTTAGTCTCTTATCTTGTCATCCTTTCCCAACTCTTGTTGGGATTTACTTAAGGATTGGATTTACTGGGAACCCCATGGGTCCC
>NW_007750910.1:2770-3890 GCF_000696425.1 Galeopterus variegatus | reverse complement strand
GTATGTCTTGTTGTTTTAATTTTTTCTTTTGCTAAGGACAAATGGTGTTCAGTAACTTTTCATATGCTTACTGGAAATTTGTAGATATAGTTTGGAAAGATTTCAATTCATGTCTTTTGCCTATTTTTTAATTGGATTTTTTATGTGTATTTTGTTGACTTCTATGAAATTTTTATTATTTTGTATACAAATCCTTCATTAGACATGCGTTTTGCAAAGATTTTCTTCTGATTCGTGGCTGGCCTTTTCATTCTCTTAACATTTTCTTTTACAGAGAAGTTTTATTTATTTACTTTTTTCTTTAAATGTTAGTGAAGAACAACTTACCAATTTTTTTTTTTCCCTGAACTGTGTTTTTGGTGTTGCATCTAAAAAGTCATTGCCAAATTCAAATTGACCTAGACTTTTACCTGTTTTCTTCCAGAAGCTTTATAGCTTTGCACTTTACATTTAAATCTATTATTCATTTTGTTTTGATTTTTTGAAAGCCATGGTTTATGATTAGGCTCATCTGTTATAAGGATATCTACATGTTCTAACTTCATCTATTAAAAGGACGATCAAAGATAAGTTGACTATATCTGTGTGGATCTATTTCTGGACTTCTTGTTCTGTTCTGTTCTTCTGTGTGTTTATTTTGCCACGATCACTGTCTTGATTACTGTAAGCGTATAGTAAGTCTGGGAGTAGGGTAGTGTCAGTCCTCAGTCCTCTGATTTCCTTCTCTTTTTGCAGTGTTTTTGCCATTCTGATTTGTGATTGCCTATTGATATAAATTTTATAATAATTTTTTCTATAATCTCAAAATAAATTTCTGAGATTTTTACTGGGATTGTATTAAATCTGTAGATCAAGTTGGGAATAACTGACATCCAAAAAATATCTAGTGCTCCTATCCATATACAGAGAATGTCTCTCTATTTTAGATCTGTTTTGGTTTCTTATGCCAGAGGTTTTTAGTTCTGCATATATATCTTGTATATATTTTGTTAGACTTACACTTAAGCATCTTTTTTTTCTCTTTTGTGCTATTTTCAATAGTATTTTGAGAATTCAAATTCCAAGTGTTTGTTACCGGTATTTAGGGAAGCAATTGACTTTGGAATTACCTTTGCATCCC
>NW_007750910.1:0-1175 GCF_000696425.1 Galeopterus variegatus | reverse complement strand
GTTTGTCCCTTTTTAGGAATTTTCTCATTTCATCAGAGTTATGTCATTTGTTGGCATGTGGTTGTACATAGAATTCCTTTATATAGTTTTTAAAATTTATTTAAGGTCAGTAGCAACATATCCTTTTTCTTTCCTGGCTTTGATTATTTGAGTTATCTCTCTTTTTCTCTTGGTCAGTTTAGCTAAAGTTTTGTCAATTTTGTTGAGTTTTCAAATAATCAACTTTTCATTTTGTTGATTTTTATATTTTTTTCTCTGATCTTTATTTCACTGATTTCCACTTTAATCCTTATTGTTTCCTTACTTCTGCTTACTGGAGTTTAGTCTGATCTTTATTTTCCCATTTGTATGAGTGTGTGTTGGGGTGGAATAGGTTGTTGATTTAATATCTTTTATCTTTCTTGCTTTTACTGCTATAATTTTTTTTCCTAAGCAATAAAGCAATGCTTTAGGTCTATAGCTTTGGTATATGTCCTCATTTTAATTTATTTCAAATTATTTTTCAATTTCCTTTGTAGATTCTTCTTTGATTCCCTGGTTATCTGGGAGTATGTTATTTAGTTTCCATATATTTGTAAATTTCCTAAATCCCTTTGCTATTCATTTCTAATTTTATTACAATTTGTTTAGAGAACATATTTTGTACAGTTTCAATCTTTTAAAATTTATTAAGACTTGCTTTATTGCCTAGCATATTATCTATCTTAGAAAATTTTTCATGCACACTTGAGAGAAGAATGTGTTTTCTGTTCTTGTTGGCTAGAATGTCCTATAGATGTCTGTTAGGTCAAGTTTGTGCTCAGTATTGTTTATATTCTATTTCTTAGTTGATGTTCTGTATAGGCATTCTATCCAATACTGAAAACAGAGTATTCAAGTTTCCAACTTATAGATTGACCTTTTTATCATTATAAAATGTAGAACATTATCTCTAGTAATATTTTTTTATTTTCCCGTGTCTTTTATTTTTATAGCCATTTCAACTTTTCTATGGTTGCTGTTTGCATGATATATCTTATTTATTTCTTTTACTTTAAATCTATTTGTATCTTTGAATATGAGTGTCCTCCTTAGACAGCATATCATTGCATTTTGTTTTTTTATGCATTCTGACAATTTCTACTTTTTGACTAGAATTTTTAATTTATTCACATTTAATGTTGTTATTGATATAG
>NW_007750909.1:8729-9685 GCF_000696425.1 Galeopterus variegatus | reverse complement strand
GTGTGTTGATTTTACGTAGATTGATGGGCTTGGTCTGTTGAGTTTCCTTATATCGATGAGCTTGGTCTGATGAGTTTACTTACGTCGATTAGCTTTCTCTGATGAGTTAACTTAGATCAATCAGCTTGGTCTGATGAGTTTACTTAGATCGGTGAGTTCAGTCCAATGATTTTACTTCGATCGATGAGCTCGGTCTGAAGAGTTTACTTGCATCGATGTGCTTTGTGTGTTGCTTTTACGTAGATCGATGGGCTTGGTCTGTTGAGATTCCTTATATCGATGAGCTTGGTCTGATGAGTTTACTTACGTCGATTAGCTTTCTCTGATGAGTTAACTTAGATCAATCAGCTTGGTCTGATGAGTTTACTTAGATTGATGTGCTTTGTCTGATGAGTTTACTTAGACCGAATAGCTTGCTCTAATGAGTTTACTTAGACGGATGAGCTTGGTCTGATGAGGTTACTTAGATCGATGAGCTCAGTCTGATGAGTTTATTAGATTGATAAGCTCGGTCTGATGAGTTTACTTAGACCGAATAGCTTGCGCTGATGAGTTTACTTAGACGGATGAGCTTGGTCTGATGAGGTTACTTAGATCGATGAGCTCAGTCTGATGAGTTTTCTTAGATTGATGAGCTCGGCTGATGCGTTCATTAGAACGATGTGCTTGGTGTGATGAGTTCAATAAGATCAATGAGCCTGGTGTGTTGAGTTTACTTAGATCAATGGGCTTGGTCTGATGAGTTTACATAGATCGAATAGCTCTGTCTGGTGTGTTTACTTAGGTCCATGTGCTTGGTCTGATGAGTTTATTTAGATCGATGTGCTTGGTCTGATCAGTTTATTTAGATCGATGAGCTCAGTCTGATGAGTTTACTTAGATTGATGTGCTTTGTCTGATGAGTTTACTTAGATCGATGAGCTTGGTGTGTTGAATTTACTTAGATAGATTAGCTT
>NW_007750909.1:6955-8151 GCF_000696425.1 Galeopterus variegatus | reverse complement strand
TGAGTTTAGTTAGATCGATGAGCTTGGTCTGATGAGTTCACTTAGATCGATGTGCTTGGTCTGAGGAGTTTACTTAGATCAATGTGCATGGTCTGATGAGTTTACTTAGATCGATGAGCTTTGTGTGATGAGTTTACTTAGATCGATGGGCTTGGTCTGATGAGTTTATTAGATCGATTAGCCTGCTCTGATGAGTTTACTTAGATGGATGAGCTTGGTCTGATGACTTTACTTAGATCGATGAGCTTGGTCTGATGAGTTTACTTAGATCGATGAGCTTGGTCTGATGAGGTTACTTAGATCGATGAGCTCGGTCTGATGAGTTTACTTAGAACGATGTGCTTGGTGTGATGAGTTCAATTAGATTGATGAGCCTGGTGTGTTGAGTTTACTTAGATCAATGGGCTTGGTCTGATGAGATTACTTAGATCGATTAGCTCTGTCTGATGTGTTTACTTAGATCGATGTGCTTTGTCTGATGAGTTTATTTAGATCGATGTGCTTAGTCTGATCAGTTTATTTAGATCGATGAGCTTGGTGTGATGAGTTTATTCAGATCGATGAGCTTGGTCTGATGAGTTCACTTAGATCGATGTGCTTGGTCTGATGAGTTTACTTAGATCAATGTGCATGGTCTGATGAGTTTACTTTGTTCGATGAGCTTTGTGTGATGAGTTTACTTAGATCGAAGGGCTTGGTCTGATGAGTTTATAAGATCGATTAGCCTGCTCTGATGAGTTTACTTAGATGGATGAGCTTGGTCTGATGAGTTTACTTTGATCGATGAGCTTGGTCTGATGAGGTTACTTAGATCGATGAGCTAGGTCTGATGAGTTTACTTAGATCAATGAGCTTGGTGTGATGAGTTTAGTTAAATCGAAGGGCTTGGTCTGCTGAGTTTTCTTAGATCGATTAGCTTTCTCTGATGTGTTTACTTAGATCGAAGAGCTTGGTCTGATGAATTTAATTAGATCGATGAGCTTGGTCTGTTGAGTTTAGTTAGATCGATGAGCTTGGTCTGATGAGTTTAGTTAATTCGAAGGGCTTGGTCTGCTGAGTTTTCTTAGATCGATTATCTTGCTATGATGAGTATACTTAGATCGATGACATTGGTCTGTTGAGTTTCCTTATATCGATCAGCTTGGTCTGATGAGTTTACTTACATCGATTAGCTCTGTCCGATGTGTTTACTTAGA
>NW_007750909.1:1478-2404 GCF_000696425.1 Galeopterus variegatus | reverse complement strand
GCTTGGTGTGATGAGTTTACTTAGATCGATGAGCTTGGTCTGATGAGTTTACTTAGATCAATGAGCTTGGTGTGATGAGTTTACTTAGATCGATGAGGTCGGTCTGATGAGTTTACTTTGATCGATGAGCTTGGTGTGATGAGTTAACTTAGATCGATTAGCTTGGTCTGATGACTTTACTTAGTTCGATGAGCTTCTTTTGTTGAGTTTACATATATCGATGAGCTCGGTCTGATGAGTTTACGTAGATCGATGAG
The DNA here is from genome assembly GCF_000696425.1 of Galeopterus variegatus. NCBI lineage: Eukaryota > Metazoa > Chordata > Mammalia > Dermoptera > Cynocephalidae > Galeopterus > Galeopterus variegatus. Next base: position 2,147 of record NW_007750909.1, on the reverse strand, counting down.
CTTGGTCTGATGACTTCACTTAGATCGATGTGCTCGGTGTGATGAGTTTACTTAGATTGATGTGCATGGTCTGATGAGCTTACTTAGATAAATTTGTTCTGCCGATGAGATTACTTAGATCGATGTGCTTTGTCTGATGAGTTTACGTAGATCGATGTGCTTGGTCTGATGAGTTTACTTAGATCGATTGGCTTGGTCTGATGAGTTTACGTAGATCAATTAGCGCTGTCTGATGAATTTACTTAGATGGATTAGCTTGGTCTGATGAGTTTACTTAAATAGATCAGCTTGGTCTGATGAGTTTACGTAGATGGAAGAGAATGGTCTGATGTGTTTTCTTAGATCGATGAGCTTGGTCTAATGAGTTTACTTAGATCGATGGGCTTGGTCTGATTAGTTTACTTAGATCGATGAGCTCGGTCTGATGACTTTAGTTAGACCGATGAGCTCGGTGTATTGAGTTTACTTAGATCGATGTGCTTGGTCTGATGAGTTTACTTAGATCAATGAGCTTGGTGTGATGAGTTTACTTAGATTGATGAGCTCGGTCTGATGAGGTCACTTAGATCGATGAGCTTGGTGTGATGAGTTTACTTCGCTCGATGAGCTTGGTCTGATGAGTTTACTTCGATCGATGAGCTTGGTCTAATGAGTTTACTTAGATCGATG
>NW_007750909.1:0-578 GCF_000696425.1 Galeopterus variegatus | reverse complement strand
GTTTTCTTAGATCGATGAGCTTGGTCTAATGAGTTTACTTAGATCGATGAGCTTGGTCTGATGAGTTTACTTAGATCGATGTGCTTGGTCTGATGAGCTTACTTAGATCAATTTGTTCTGCCGATGAGATTACTTAGATCGATGTGCTTTGTCTGATGAATTTACGTAGATCGATGACCTTGGTCTGATGAGTTTACTTAGATCGATGGGCTTGGTCTGATGAGTTTACGTAGATCAATTAGCGCTGTCTGATGAGTTTACTTAGATGGATTAGCTTGGTTTGATGAGTTTACTTAAATAGATCAGCTTTGTCTGATGAGTTTAGGGAGATGGAAGAGAATGGTCTGATGAGTTTTCTTAGATCGATGAGCTTGGTCTAATGAGTTTACTTAGATCGATGTGCTTGGTGTGATGAGTTTTCTTAGATCGATGAGCTTGGTCTAATGAGTTTACTTAGATCGATGTGCTTGGTGTGATGAGTTTTCTTAGATCGATGAGTTGGTCTGATAAGTTTACTTAGATTGATGAGCTTGGTCTGATGAGTTTACATAGATCGATGGGCTTGGTCTGATGAGTTT
>NW_007750908.1:7635-9685 GCF_000696425.1 Galeopterus variegatus | reverse complement strand
TCCTTTGGTGTTTTGTCATTGTGGCCAGGGGTATCACAGTTCACTTGTTTCACCCTGATGTATGGCTTGAATCCTGAAGGGTCTGCTGCTTCTGGACAGCAGAAACTAGTCTGGACTGGAAGTCCAACCCCACCTGCCTTCACTGGCTGGTCGGGTGGTGTGGGAGTCCAGAGCCTCTCAAGTCACTCAGGAGACAGATGGCCTGTGCCTGAAGTCCTGCCCTGCCTGCGTTCACCTGCTCATCTGGCTTGGGGCTTGGGAACCCAGAGCCTCTCAGGTCGCTCATGGAGATGGGACAGACTGGGCCGAAAGTCGCCCCCTGTCAGCCTTCATCAGCTCGTACAGCTTGGGGCTTGGGAACCTGTGCCTCCCAGGTTGCTCATGGACATGGATGGTCTGTGCTGGAAGTCCCGCCGGGCTCTGTTTGCCTTCTGTGGCCAGCAGTCTTGGGGCATGTGGGCCCAAAAGCTCCAAAGCTCCAAAGTCTCTTTAGGAAATGGGGAGCAACCTGAACTGGGGTCCCACGGCAGGTGGCTCCTGTCCGTTCTAGCACAGACCTCAGGTCCTCCGTTGCTGCTCCTCAAAAGGTGCAAATTGGTTGCTCTGTGGGAGAGAGTGACACCAGGAACTGACGACTCTGCCATCTTGACCCGCCCCCCCTCCAGTTCAGCTTTTTAAATGCAACTTGACTTAAAAAAATTTTTTATGCCACATAAGAAAAATTAAAAACCCCTATAACTTGGAAGATGTGCAAAATAATTTATATCTTTCTTTTAAGTGTGGCGAAGTGCATCCTAGAGTATAGACTGCTATTGAAGTCTGTTATTATGCAGGTGCTGTGGATTGAATGTGTCCCCCAAAGTTCATGATTGAAACTTAGTCCCCAGGGTGACAATGTTAAGAGGGTGGGAAATGCAATTACGGTAATTGAAAGATGGGGCCTTTAAGCGGTGATTAGATTGTGAGGACCATGATAATTTAATGGTGCTCATGGGTGTGGGTGTGGTTCTGATGGCTTTATAGGGAGACAGAGTGAGAAGCTTGGCTGTCTCTTGCTCAGCCATTCTTGCCATGTGATAATCTGCATCACTATAGAGTCTCAGAAGCCCCTTAACAGGTACGTTTCCTGGACTGTGAACTTCCCAGCCTCCAAACCGTAGGAAATAAATTTTACTTCTTTATAAATTACCCAATTTCAGGTATTCTGTTACAAGCAACAGAAATGGACTAATACAGAAAACTAGGACTGAGAATGGGGTGTTGCTTATAACAAATATTTAAAAATGTAGAGGCAGCTTTGAAACTGCTGCTGGAAGAGGTGGGAAGAATTTGGAGGGGCCAGGCTAGGAAAAGCCTAGATGCTGGTGAGAATTTAAAAACAAAAAGACCAGGGAACGTTTGGAGTGTCTTAGAGACTGTTTAAATGGTGGTGACCAGAATGCTGATAGAAATATGGACTGTAAAGAACATTCTAAGGAAATCTAAGAAATAAGGAAGAGTTTATTGGAAACTTGAGCAAGAGTCACCTTGTTATAGAATTGTAAGGAGCTTGGCTGCAATCTGTTCATGCCCAAAAGCTTTATAGGATGCAGAACTTGCGAGTTATGAACCAGAGTATTTGGTGGAAGAAATTTCTAAGCAGTAAAGCGTTCAGGCAGCTGTGTGGCTACTTGCAACAGCATAAGTACACTGTACACAGTACACTGAATTATGGCAGAAAAGGCATGAAGTAAAGGCAGAATTTATAATCAGAAAGGAAGCAAATGGAGGTGCCACAGGCCTCGACCCCACCCCTCCTCCTTCCTCCTTCTCCCGCCCTATTTCCTTCCCCCTTCTCCTCTCCCCCTCCCTCCAAACTGCTCCTCAATAACATCATAGAATGTAAAAAAATGTATTAACAAATAAACTTAAAATAAAATGAAAAAAAGGAAGCAGAGAGTAAAAAAATTGGAAAACTCTCAGCCTGGCCACATAAAGTGTGAAAAAATATCTTTGGGAGAGGAAATCAAGTGCATAGCCCAGTGACTGTTTGCTAAGGAGATCAGTGTAG
>NW_007750908.1:0-7435 GCF_000696425.1 Galeopterus variegatus | reverse complement strand
CTCAATAACATCATAGAATGTAAAAAAATGTATTAACAAATAAACTTAAAATAAAATGAAAAAAAGGAAGCAGAGAGTAAAAAAATTGGAAAACTCTCAGCCTGGCCACATAAAGTGTGAAAAAATATCTTTGGGAGAGGAAATCAAGTGCATAGCCCAGTGACTGTTTGCTAAGGAGATCAGTGTAGAAGAAAGGGATTATCAGTAGGATGGAAGACAGACCTTGAAGGTATTTCAGAGATCTTTGAGGCTGCCTCTTCCATCACAGGCACAGAGGCCTAGGGAAGAATGGTTTTGGGGAACAGGCCTGAGGGGTATACCCTCCATGGGCTTTCGCTGCCCAAGGCCATCTCAGGATGATGATCCCTGCACCCTGGCTGCTCCAGCTATGGCTAAATTGGCCCAGGCACGGCTGGACCCACAGCTTTGGGAGATACAAGCCAGAAGCCTTGGGAGCGTCCATGTGGTGTAAAGTCTGTAGGATCCAGAATACCAGAGCTGTGCCACCCAGATTTCAAAGGATGTATGAAAAAGCCTGGCGGCCCAGGAAGAGAAGTTTCCCAGGGGCAGAGTCACCACATAAGACCTTCACTAAAGCAATGCCAAGCAGAAACATGGGGTTGGAGTTGCACCTGAGAATCCCCACCAGGGCCACATCTAGTGGAGCCATGAGAGCAGGACTGCTATGGAGACCCCAGAACTATAGAGCTACTGGTGTGCATCACCAGCCTAGGCGAGCTAAGGCATGGACTGAAACCAGGAAAACCATAGGAACAGGGCTGCCAGAGGACCTGGGGACCCAATCCCTATACCTGTGTGCACAGGCTGCCAAACTTGGAGTCAAGGTACATGATTTGCCAATTTTGAGATTTGATGACTACTCTACTGGGTTTCAGACTTGCTTAGGACCTGTTACCGCTTTCTTTTGGCCTATTTCTCACTTTTCAAATGGGAATATGTACACTATGTTTGTCCTACCATTGTATCTTGGAAGTAGAAAACTTGTTTTGATTTTACAGATAGGACTTTGTACTTTGGAATTGAAACAAGTTAAGACTTTGGGGATGAAATGAAAGTATTTGTATGTGAGTTTTAGGGGGACAGGGGTGGAATGCTGTGGATTAAACGTCCCCTCAAAGCTCATTGGAACTTAACCCTCAGTGTGACACTGTTAAGAGGGTGGGAAATCCTATTATGGTAATTTGAAAGGGGGGGCCTTTAAGAGGTGATTAGATTGTGAGGACCATGCCCTAGTGAATGGGTTAATCCATTGATGGCTTAATGGTGGTCATGGGCATGGGCGTGGTTCTGATGGCTTTATAGGGAGACGGAGTGAGGAGCTTGGCTCTCTCTTACTCAGCCATTGCTGCCATGTGATACTCTGCATCACTGTAGAGTCACCACCAAGAAGGCCCTCACCAGATGTGTTTCCTGGACTGTGAACTTCCCAACCTCTGAACTATAAGAAGTAAATTTTATTTCTTTATAAATTACCCAATTTAAGGTATTCTGTTATAAGCATCAGAAACAGACTAATACAGCAGGCCAGCTCTTCTGCTGTGATTCAGTGTAATGCTTAATCCTATTAGTGCACTACAAAGAACAACACATAAAAGTGTACTCTTTCAGCTGCACATAACAAATGGAATTTTAAAGTGGCCTAATGAGTTGAAATGACCTCAATATCATACTAATTGAATCAATGAGTCAATTTCTTTAACACTGATTTTAGTCTCCTATGAGTAATTCTCAGGCCAAAGTAAGAGAGGGGTGAACTTGGGTAGAGCTGGATAGAGAAGCCCGCTGGGTGGATGTGGAGTGAAAAGCATCCCTCCCAGTAATAAGCGTCCCTCCCACTGGATTTCTCTGTCCTGCTTCTATTTCTCAGCACCACAGCCAGCCTAATGACTGCTTACAGAACACGCAGCCACTGCTGCCTCTTGCTCACCTTTTCAACATGTCTAGGAAGGTCTTGTAGAGAGATACCAGCACTGAGAGCTGGCGACCTCTGCTTCCAACTGAGCAATTCATCCATTCAATAAGTATTTTTTAAAGTGCCCAGAATGGGATACATCCATGAATAAGAAAGGCAGGGTCCCACCCTGTGGTATGAAGCAATTAATCACACCGTTAATTCTTTGGTAGCTCCTTGAACTGTGGGCACAGTTCAGAGCAGGAGAGGAGAAGCTGAGGCCTTTTACAGAACTGATAGAGTATGAATGGAGGACGGCCAGCAGCCATTGGCCTGTCACTGGGAGAGAGCCTGCATTCAGCCCACGGGGAGGGAGAGAGGAAGGGGGAATGGAAGGAAGAAGGTCTCCAAAACCTCACTTGAATTTCTGGATCAAGTTGTTTTGGAATAAGCTCCAACTTTGTATTTCCAAGTTAAGACTATAAGTTCCTCTTTTGTATTTGTATAGACACGAGTTTGTATTGGTTTCTTATTTGCAGCTGAAAAAGTCCTGGCTAACATAGCTTTTAAGTACTGATATATATTTGAGTATTTTTTTTGCATATCAAAGGAGTAAAAAAAAAAAAAGGGTAATGTTTCAGAAGGGGAACAGGTAATGGCTTCATGGGATTTAATCACGGACTTGGTGAACGTAAAAATTGTAAGGAATTGACTTGGATAAAGCTTCCAACAAGGTGTGACACTAATTGCTTTTGACAGTGATAAACTAGTCTCTAAGCCAGTGGTGCTTAATAGTGATGGCACCAGCCCTGGGTGACATTTTGGAAAAGTACAAGAGCACTTTTGGCTTGTCTTAATAACTTGTGGGGGGCTATGGCCATGAGGGAGCGCCAGGGATGCTGGGCATACTGCAATGTCGGGGAGTTGCACACAATGATGAATTGTCTTTCATTCTGCAAGGTTTTGAAATGTGCAGCAGGATATTCCTGTGGGTTAAAAGCCTGTTTATCTGAACCCGCAAACTAACTCCACTTTTCTTATTAAACACAAAATGTTTTTGCAAGCTTTTATTAGGCAGTGAATTTTGTAAATATACACAGCTACTATGTAAATCAAGGGAAAATTGTACTTTGTTTCATCCAGAATTTCGAGAGTTAATTTCCATGCTAGAAACTTACATCACTCACAGCAACAGCACACGTAGTGTTTGAGTCACTGGTTCCACACACCCGCATCAGCATGCATTTGTAGCTGCTGTATGCCTGTGACTCGACAGCTCCGTCTTCTTTCACAGTCATGCTCTAGCACTTACACATTGAGGTGCCATGAGAATCTGAAGTTTTCAACCTCCCCATTCATCAAGATGAGACTTTTTCATTCCTCTTTTGTTCCTTTGCTGAGATAGACATAATTCGCCTGCCCGCGCTCCTTGGAACATTTGCTTCCCAAGTCCAGCTGAGGCCAGGTGGGCCGGGCCACGTCACTCCAGCCTCCTTGCCACGGAGACCAGGCCAGGGGTGGATACTTGACTCAACAGGGCCAACTATATACTCTCCCAACAATTTGAATTATAAATCTGGTGCAAAGATGTGTAAGGTTGTTTTATCCTATGTGCACAGACAAGCAAAACGATCTGATGTGCAGAGAGAGGAAAAGAGAAAGCATGTTCAAGGGCAAGACGTGAGTTAGGCTGGCAGGGCCCAGCAGTTGTCACTGCCTCAGTTTCCCAGGGGTGTACAGGCAGCCATTCTTAACAGTTTCTTGAACCCTTACTAAGATGTCCTACTCAATTGTCTGTTTGATGTATCGATTGAGACCTAACTGAGAAAGGCGGGTGTGAGTCTGTTTGACTAAGAGCAAAGCATTTCTAAAACATGATTATGAAATTATTTGTACACCTGAAATATTTATCCAATATTATTTTATCTCTCCGAATGTCAATATTTCAAATATTATGGATTCCGGTACAGCTTTTTAGTTCAAAGAGAGCTGAACATTTTTTATCGTTTTGTTCTTTTTTTAACACTTTTAATCTAAGGCTCAGTAAAGCTTAGAAATGCTGCAAAAATCACTTAAGACATATCCATGTACATAATAAAGGTGTCTTCGCTAGACAAAAGAGAGAAGAGAAAACAAATAAAAATCTCCTTAAATGTAGGAGTTATCCACTGAGGCTGTTTTGCTGAATTTCATAGAAAGTTGTGTGCAAACATTGCATTCTTAAAGTTGTGGTCGTATTGAAGGGCTAAGTACAGAGGAAGAGGAAAGATTCTGAACAAAGGAAGATTTAAGTTAACAAGCAGGGAGAAAAATCCCCGCAAAGGAGTCTGTAAATGCAGGAGAAGTGGTGGGAGTCCTCCCTGGAATACTTAGAGATGAACTGCACAAAGTAACAGGGGCTCTTCTGTGGGGAACAATCTCAAACTGGCGGCCACTCAAAAACGTCCGCCCACCCGTACACTGCCACTTATGGCTATGAGGCTCTTTAAGCTTCTGGGGTCAGGGCTCACTGCTGCCTCTCAGGAAAATGGCCTGTGGGTCCCTAAGTCCTCGGGGTGCACCGGATGCCTCCCTCTGAGTGCCTGAAGCAGAGCATGCTCCAGGGCCCTTGAAAAGAACCCTGGGTTCATTCACTTTACCTGTACAAATGCGTTGTTACTCTACACAATCTTTACATAAAAGTGACATTCCCATCCCCTGTCGTCATCAAATAAATCTAGATATTTTCTCCTAATTTAATTTATTGTTCAGAAAACAATGTGGCCAAGACTGCTGGCTGCTCCCTGGCCCCCATCTAGTCTCCATTTCCCTCATAGAAATTGAAGCACAATGTTTGAGTGGACACAGCTGCCTGGAATACAGCCCACATTGTCCAGCTTTTCTCTTAGCTGCGAGCAGCAATGTGAATAAGTGTTGGCCAGTGACTTACAAGTAGAAATGTTATGGGGCAGCTTCCAGGAAAGCATCCTTAAAATGCCATGCGTGTGCCCTTTGCCTGCTCCTGGGAACATGGATGTGATGGCTGGTGCTTCAGTCCTTACATTGTACCATGAGGATGGACCCACATCCTGGGGTTGGAAGAGAGGTGAGCTGGAAAAAGCTTCTTGCTGTGGCATTAGGAAAGCAAAGCCACTATCCTAACCCCAGACTACCAACCTTCAGACATCCATGAAGAGAGAAATAAACTGCTATTTGGGGAAGGTTTCTTTCATCTGCAGCCAATGCTGGTCCTAACTGATATTAATCCAAGTTAACATAAGTATTAGCATTAGTATAAGAAATAAAAGAAGGAAGTCACTGCCCTTTACCTCATACTAACAATTTAGCTTTTTTTTTTTTTTTTTTTTTTTAAATTTCACTTTTTTTTCCTCTAATTTTTTCTTTAAAAACTTAAAAAATTTTTTAAGTTTTTAAAGAAAAAATTAGAGGAAAAAAAAGTGAAATTTAAAAAAAAAAAAAAAGAAGTCCCCCCCCTTCCCCCCATACTAAAAATTTAGCTTTTTTTTTTTTTTTTTTTTTTTAAATATCACATTCATTTCCTCTCAATTCTGCTCTGAAATACTGACAAACTGTTTAAGGGAATCGTTAGATTCTCAACCTGTCTGTCTGAATATTAACTTAGAAGAAAATGGATGTAAGTGAAAATACAGCCAATAAAATAATACTAACATGAAGATGCCAGGCAAAGCAGACAACAGCCTGTATACATATTTATTTTTAAGTTTCTTTAGGACACTAAAGGAACAAAAGAGTTTCTAGAACTGAAGGCTCTGGGACTGTTAATGTATCCTTCCTCTCTGGATCCCCCATTCTCTGCTCCCCAAGGGCCCTCAGAGATATGAGATTAAAACTCAGGAGAGAGACAGGCTAGGGGTGTAAGATGGAAGTCGTCAATATGTAGGTGGCAATGGAAGCCAAGGCCGGAGAATGAGAATACAATCATGCAAGGAGAAGAGATGGTGAGATGAAGGCCTCTGATGAGTACTGCAGACAGTTCACATTTAAGAAAGAGAACCCCACGATGAAGACTGTGAAGGAGGGGCTGAAGTTGCTGGAAAAAAAAACAACCCCAAACATTATCAGTCTTTCATTGTTCAACTGGTAAACAGTATCAACTTCTTGTCATCTGGGAAAGAAGATATGAATTGATGGGTGGTTACCCAGATGTAGCAACTAGGAGGTCCAAGTGCAGTGGCAGGTGGCAGGAATGGTGGAAGGGAGGGGGAAGGTTTGAGTAGGAAGAGGGACCAAGATTGTGTACATAGATACATCCAAGACTATATCCAACACACAAACTTAACTGGCTGGTTTTTGTTTGCATTCAATGGCAAAGTTAGTTAAAAGTCAGTTGTTTGGATTTTGCAAGTCCTTTGAAGCAAATTAATACTTGTATGCAAGCCCAAACTAGGTTAGAGGAAAAACAAAACTGGAAAGCATCCTTTCTTGAAGGGTGAAATCTTTGTCAGGCAACATAGTCCTGCCAAAGTCCTTCTTATGGTCATCTGGAAAAAAGAGGGAAGCATATGGCTGTCACTGGCTTGAATGTTCACATTGCCCTTGACCTGGGGAGGCATTCGCAATCTAAGCAATGGCATTATTGTATCCAAAACTGGGCACTTAACTGCTTGGAGGGAGGCTGGAAAATGAGATGGAAAAAAGTGCCTGAGACACTGACCTGTCTTTTGGGGCCTAGAATCAGAATGGAAATTTGGAACTTGGAAGAGTTTCTGTTTTTTCCCCCTGTTTATATTTTCTATAATTATTTCCTTTTTTGCTAAAACTTGGTATTTTGTAAAGCTCTCTAGTCATGTAAAGACAGTTTCTTCTTTTTATCTCTGATTCTCAGTGCCTTGCATTATTGCTTGCTAAATATATTTCAGCATTTTATTTACTTCAGGCTGAAGCACTGACACCATTATGTGGCTTCCTTACATCCAACTGCAAGCTGCACATTTCAAAGATAAATCACTGTAATTATTTATTCTCTTGAAAAGGAACAGGAGGTGTAAAAGCCAAACTAATAGCACCTTTAGCCCACTCGAATGACACTTTGGAAACCGATTGCTGGGAAACTTTAACTTTGGCTATTTATTTCCAGATCTTTTTATAGTATGAGGTAATTGAATTTGTGGGATGAGTTGGGAAATTTCACTTATTTTTCAAAAACTACCAACTATAGCCATATAAGGATTTTTATTGAGTCCTATAGTGTCAATCTCCAGGGATAGTTAGTTCATCAACAAACTCAGAAATAAACTGAAAAAACTGAGGTTTGGAATTTAAAGAGAACTTTTAAAACGAGAACTAGGGAAGATGTTATTAGGTTTCTTTGGTTTATTTTTAGAAGGCAATTTTTCTCTCACTAGCAATTTTTTTAGGTAGCTTAAAATACAGTCATAATCACAAATTCTAACACTTTTCCCTTGGTTGAAAAAAAATGAAAAAGAAGTTTGCTAAAAATTATTTTCTATTCCAGTATAGGGTAAAAAGAGAAATTTTCTTTCTTTCTTTTTTTTTTTTTTC
>NW_007750907.1:9480-9686 GCF_000696425.1 Galeopterus variegatus | reverse complement strand
TTAGGGGTTCTTCCAAACTGAGGCCCACAGGGATGGTATCTGCCTCCCAGAAACAGGGAGTTTACCTGGGGCCGAAGCCCAGGATGTGGCGGAGAGACGATCTGGGCGGGCTCCTCTTCCCTGCCCTCCCGATGCTGGCCGGGGACTCCCCACGCTACCAGCCCCGTCAGAGATCCGTGGGGAGAGTGGGATTGTAGGCTGGTCCA
>NW_007750907.1:0-8156 GCF_000696425.1 Galeopterus variegatus | reverse complement strand
ACCCCTCTGCTGCCCCCGGCCAGCTCCCGGCCTCCGCGCCCCCACTTCCTCTGTTTTTTCTTTCTGATTCTGGTGTCTGGCAAGTACAGGGATCGAACCCTGAACCTTGGTGTTATTAGCACCACTCTCTATCTGACTGAGCTAACTGTCCAGCCCTAAATTATTTGTATAGAAAGTTAATTGATAGAGAAAACCAAGTAAGTTAGAGAAGCTCAAGTGGAACTTACCCTTGCTGTGGGGGCTGGTGGTTTGCCTGCAACTTTTCACAACTAGATTTACGGTTAAGCCATTGTGGAATATTAAATATTTAGCACTGTCATATTTGGAACACCATATGTTTGACAAGATGTCTCATGCCCCGTATGCTCTGCAAGTGGTGAGAACTGAATCAGTAAATGATGACTGTCTTTTGCTATTTTAATGGCAAGGTCTCAGAATTTCCATTATTGCTATTTTTAAACTTGATGTAAGGAGGGATAGATGGAATACTGGTCAGTAAGAATCCGCTGAGTTTCTACCACATTCCTCCTCTGAGGAACTCACATGCTCTTAGTTGCCTGAGATCAGGGAGAAGATGGGTGATGTTCTCCCCGTGCTACAGAGAGAGAAAGCTGCACAGTGAGTTCAGAAGTTTTAGAAGAAATAATTCTAGAAGAAGAAGGTAGTACTTGGCTTACATTAAGATTTTTTTCTTTTCTTAAATCCAGAATATTCTTTCTACTATTTCTGTTAAGGAATTTTGGTAGCTTCCCTTTAGAAAGATGAAGTTTTGAAATAATTAACTGGGTCCCACAACTCTAGTTTTTGTGACTATGGTTTGAGATGTCCCTTGTCCTGGACTTCCCTCTTGTTCTTCCACCTTTTCCCTTTTCTCAAACCTAGCTAAGGAAGTCACCCCCAGTGCTTTAGAGCCAAGGAAGTGTCCCAGCCCGAGCTCAGACTTGGTGCAGGTTTATAGGCAGGAGGGAGATTGTCCTCAGTGCGTTCAGTTTGAATTTCCATATTTCTAAGCATCTTTTTAAACCCATTTAAATCAGTGTTGTTTGCTTTTCCAACGTAACAATGATTTTGACTCAGTCCCAAAGATAAGGGATTCACCTTGGAGATGCACACCTGTGGGATACACTTCACAAGGGCCCTGTGGTAGGGCATTGTGTACCATTGTGTCCACTTGACACCAGAGTTTTTACTATGCTTTCTGCTGGGAGGATGAACTGGAAGATCATGGATGAGAGGATTTGCTGAACCTGAGCCCTCTCCCCTCCACATGATTACAACCCTGAGGTTTTTATGTTGGTATCCAGAAAGAATTAGCGAGCCTGTCAGTAAGTTTCATTAAAAATGGGGAAAGACCTTGTCTATGTTAGAGCAATTTGTTTTTCCTAGAGGCACCTTGGGGAGGACATGAAATGGACTAAAAACCAGCCCTGTGATTCGAAGTTTCAGTCTGGGGATGGTGCCAGGAAGCCAGACAGCACTGTGTCCCACCAGCTGCTCCTGCTTTGAAGGGCTGCTTCCTGCTCCTCGGAATAATTGCTTCACAGCTGCTTGTAACTAGGATTGAGAGCAGTACCTGAGATTTAGGGCAGCCCTGTGTTGGGGAGAAGGGCTGCGCTCCTGCCTCAAGTCACTGGTCATGGATTTGTGTGCTTAATGAATCCTCTTTTGTTTTTAGTATCAAGAGGTATTAAAAACCAAGACTTCTTGGGTGCCTTATGGAGCAGGGCATCTACTCGTAACTTGGCTTTGTGGGAAAGAACTTTGGGCTTTCAAGTTACAAGGAAAACAGCACTATCATAACAGCTTTAAAACTGGCTATCTTTTCTAGTGTTCACTTGTGGCCCAAGGTATGAACACTGACAGGTTTGGGGAAATTGTGATGCCTTGAGTAGAAAGCAGAACCTGATGTTTAACTAAAGTGATTGTTCCTACTTGACTCTGCCTACATGTGATGTGCTCTCCTGGGAGGGGGGAGGAATGCCTGGTAAAAGGTTGCAATGTAGACATCACTTAGTAAACTGGGATGTCATATTTTAGTGGGGGGAGGGGCAAACGCATGAACTGGTTATCTTGGTTTCTTTTTTTCTTTTCCTTTTTGTCTTTTTTACTGACCGGTAATGGGATCGCAACCCTCGGTGTCACGCCCGTACCGGGGACTGGCAACGGGATTGCAACCCTCGGTGTTGCGCCCGCACCGCGCTCAGCCAGTGAGCGGGAACCGGTCTCCACATGGGATCCGAACCCTTGGCGGGAGCGCCGCTGCACTCCCAAGCGGCGCACTCTCCAGTGCGCCACCGGGCCGGCCCGTGAACTGGTTATCTTGTTTTAACCAGAACACAGGCACAAGAATAAGTGGGGCTGGGAAAATTCCATTTAATCCCTGTTCGAGTCAAGAAAAATCAGGAGGAATCCAAGGTAGGAAGTTTGTCCCCTCGTGATGGTAGGAACAGCCTGGGCAGGAATCACTTAGGGAGATAAGGTTTAAGAGGAATCATTAGAAAGAGAAGCACTTGCTGGAAACTTCCAGTAAGCAAGATCAGAGCTATTAAGACCAGCAGGTTGGGAAGTTTCAAAATAGCTTTAAAGACAAGTTTTAAGTCAAGCTGGGAAGAAGACTAGGGTGCAACAGTGTATAACTCAGAGATATAAAGAGGGTATAAGTTAGGACTTGAGAACTTGAAGTCGGCTTTTGTTTCTTTTTCCTTTAGGTTCCAGCAGATTTCTTTCAAAGGTCAGTTGTCATTGTGTGTTACATGCACAGAGGGTGATAGTGAGGAGCTAGTGTTCTAGTTATCTAGTGCTGTGTAACAAGTCTCCCCAAAACATACTGGCATAAACCAACACACTTTTATTATATCGTAGGACTCTGTGGGGCAGGAATTTGAGCAGGGCTCAGCTGGGTGATTCTTCTGCTCCATGTCATGTTGATTGTGGTCACTTGGTGATGTTCCAATGGTGGCTGGTCTGGTCAGGAGGTTCCAAGACATCTTCACTCATATTCCTGTTACCTTGATGGGGGTGGCCGGCAGGTGGGGCTCAGGGCATGTAGTTTCAGGGCCTCTCCAGGTGGCCTGTCCAGCAGGATGTTTAGACTTCTTACAAATGGCCATTTAGGGATTCAAGCAAGAGTGGAGCTACTTAATAAGTAAATTGTACAGAAAGAGGAAGTGGTGATAAGTTTTGAACATGTTGAATTTGAATGCCTGAGAGATGTGGAGGTGGCGATGTTCAGTGTATAGTTGAAAATATGGGTTGAAGCTCAACGACGCGGTGTAGGCCACAGGTGAATATTTTGGAGCCCATGAGGTCTTTCTTACATCAAAGCCCTGGAAATAGATTGCAGAGATGAGGGAGAGAGAGTATAGAATGAGAGGAGAATCTGAAAGCTAAGGAACATCCATATTTTAAAGGGTGGTCCAGAAGGAGAAACCAGCAAAGGAGACTGACAGGGAATGGACAGAGCAGAAAGAAAAGAATGAGAAGAGGGAGACATTCTGGAAGCAAGGATAGAGACAGACTTAATAGGAGGGAATTGTCTGTAGTTTTGAGCACCAAGGAGGAGGTGGGATTGGAGGGCGTTACTGCACAGGTGATAAGAACGTTAGCATCTAACACCAGGAAGACTGGGTCAGATCCCGTCCCTGCCACTTGCTGGTTGTATGTGAGCAGATTCCTTATGTCTCTATACCTCAGTTTCCTCATCTGTAAAATGGGGATAGTAATAGTATATATGCCATATGGTTATTGTTTAAATAAATTAATCATACTGTCAACTTACATAACTGATCATTTTACTATTTCCTGCTTTAAAGAGTTTGAAAAGGTCTGTGGGTTTGGCAACTAGGTGATCTTGACCTTAGAATAGTTTAGTGATAACGTTATTAAATTTATATGATATGGTAGCAAATGTTACACAGTGATAAATTCCATTTAGCAATCTTGAAGGAATCCAATAATGTTTTTACAACCTGTTGCACTTTCAGACTATGATTATTTTTTTCTTTAAATGTACATTAAGAATTTATTGGATGTAGAGTAGGCATTAGCATGTAAGGGTCAGTATGGCCCTCCTTCTGTTTTTGTAAATAAAGTTTTATTGGAAAACAGCCACTTTATTTGCGTATTGTCAGTGGCTGCTTTCATGCTCTGTATTATTCTGTTTCTGTTGCTTATAATGGAATACCTGAAACTGGGTAATTTATAAAGAAATAAAATTTATTTCTTACAGTTTTGGAGGCTGAGAAGTCCAATGTCCAGGGAACACATCTGGTGAGGGTCTTCCTTTTGGTGGTGACTCTCTACAGCAATACAGGGTATCACATGGCAAGAGAGTTAACTTTCTCACTTGCCCTCCTTTTAAACCCATCAGAATCACTCTCATTAATCCATGAATTGATCAGATCCACTCAGGAGGGCAGTCTTTAAAATATAATCACCTCTTAAAGGCCCCACCTTTCAAATGCCATAATTGGGTTTCCCACCCTCTTAACACTGTTAAAATGGGGGTCAAGTTTCCAATACATGAACTTTTAGGGGACACATTTTACCCATAACATGCTCCAATGGCAGAGTTGAGTAGAGAGACCATAGGGACACAAAACTTAAAATATTTACTATCTGGTCCTCTACCAAAAAAAAAAAAAAAAAAATTGCCAACTCCTGGTAGAGAACATTGAGGTTTTGAAGGGGGTAGAGATTGCTGAATGGAGAATGGATGCTGGTGCTCTCTTAGACTACCTGTCTCCTCCTCTGTTTTGTACAGTGTCTCTTCTTCTGGCTCTTACTTGTGTTTTGCCATCCCTGAAATCCTAGGATATAAAAGCAGTTGTGGCTGAAGGAGTTTACACTACACTGAAGCAGTGAAGGTTTTCCTACATAGGGTGATGTCCAAATGGACAATAATTTTTCAGTGTTCCTGATCTACGGATTTGTTGTTATTGTTGTTGCTGTTGTGTCAAAGAGTTTATTGAAACTGGAGTAGAAACCATTGTTACTAATAGCTAAATAGCTAGTGCCCAGCTATAGCCTTACAATCCAGAGCACTGTCAAGGTTGTATTCATTCAGATGACATTCTTTTTCCCCCGCAGAGACCAAAGGGCCTGGAAATGGCATAAGTTGGCTTCATAATGCAGGGATTGAGTTACTCTGTGGCTTTGTCCAGGTAGATGTGAGAATCAGGCCATCATTTTAGTGCCATGATAGGAATTGGTCAGGTTTGGGATCTGGTTACTACTGAGAGGAGAAACAATGTCCTGTTTGGGGAGGTGCATTTATTCTTTTATAAGGCCCCGTGTGTTATTTAATACATTTCTCTGGGCTACAAATTACTCTTGTTTGGGACAACAAGTGTTTTAAGAAAGATAACAGAGAGGTGTGTAATTTATTCTGCAATCATAGCCCCGTGTGTTATTTAATACATTTCTCTGGGCTACAAATTACTCTTCTTTGGGACAACAAGTGTTTTAAGAAAGATAACAGAGAGGTGTGTAATTTATTCTGCAATCATAGGCTGAATCACTTTGAGTAGAAGCCAAACATTTGAAGATAACTTATATTGTTTACTTTTGGAAGCATTTTTTGTTTGTTGGTTTGTTTCAGTAGCTACCAAATCAAAAATCAATCTATTTAGTCACAAATCACCACCTCACACCCACCTTCTTTTTCCCTAAATAAGCTAAAATGAGTATTTACGAAGGATACGCAGCATTTCTATGATGGGGTAGAGAAAAATGATGCCTTAGGGCGAAGTGCAGCTGGGCCTAGCAAAACTGAAAAGAAAGAAATATTTGTTGTCTATATCCTCATCCTTCAGGTTCATAGAATGTGGACTGAAAGAGCTGAAGGAATCTTAGGGTTCTCGAATCTGCCTCCACCCACTTCACCAAGATCACAGATAGGGAAATGAGGACAGAGGGGCTTCAGGAATCTCTCTGCTTTGCATCTCCTTCATGCAGCTTCCACCTGCTCATCTTTTCCTTCAAGCTGCTCTCAACGAAAATAAATCTTTTCTTAGAAAAGGCTTGAAATGTTGTCACGCTACACCACAAATACTGAAAACTCTCTTAAATTGGGACCTTTCATAGGGGCCTTGCAGGTAACCAGGGTTTAAGCTTAAGGCAAAAGGAATAAACTCTCAAGGGAGGGATTTTAAACATCGTGGGTTTTGGTGTGGAGTTAGGGAGGCTGTCTTAGGTCAGGTTCCTGGAAGCAGACCTTGAGATAAAAATTCTAGTGTAGGTGATTTATTAGGAAGGGTCCCCAGGAAAAGACCTGTAGGGGAATGGAGGATTGGGACAGGCAAGGGAAGGTGGCCAAGGGAGTGGGTGATGTTGGGCAAAGCCGTGCAGAGGGTAACTTGGGCCTCATCCCATAGGGGAGCTGTGGAATCAGTGGAGCTCACGTCTTAGAGTTGTCCTGTTCAAGGGGCGAGGGAGCAGAGATATTTACAGTCAGCCATTAGTTAAGAGCTAGCCTATGGAGGGTGGGGAGGCTCGGTCTCTACTCTGCAATGGGTTCCCGTAACTCTAGGGCAACCTTTCTAGAAAGAGTCAGGATGCTGAGACTTGACAGTATCTGCTGCAGACGACTTTCTGGTGCCTTCAAATCATGCTAAGAGATGCATCCTCCAGTTCATCTTACTCCCTTAATTCGTTTTGTAGAATCGAGATGAGGTCTCAGCTTCCTTAGCCTTTGGAATTTTTATTCTGAATGAAAGTTGAGAAAACGAAGGTTTCAGCTACAGTCAACTGGCTACAAATTCAGATACTTTGTTGCCAGGCTTTCCTTTCTTCCTGTCTTAGGGAATATCAGTTTCCAGTAAGGAAACAAACTTTAAAAAAAAAGCATATATTCCAAGTAGTGATCGAAAGGAAAATAGCAATACAATAAATGTTTAAGCCTTGTAGCTAATTACCAGGCATACTGCTTCATGGTTGTTATTTTTTCACACAAGTGTAATCCATCTGTATATCTAGGAATAGCAGGAGTTATTGGTGTAATGCAGACTCAACTTCACTGGGCAACTCTGTATGGCAGCAATACCAGCTATTAGCCCTTTGCCATGCTTTTCATTCCCTTCTTCTCTGCCCTCCATCTCCTCATTCTTCCAGTTAGGGTTACAAATTGGCCAATGAAGTTGAGCAGAAGGGAAAGTGAGGTGAGGAGTAGGGGAGGAAGAAAATGACAGAGATGGGCTCACAAGAGCTGCCACTGCACCAGCTGAAGAGTCTCTCTCTGTTTATACAGACTTCGCTATGTGCCAAGCTCTGTTCTAAGGGCTTCTGCATGAATTAACCCATTTGAACTTCATGGTGTTGCTGTAAGTGAGGAAACTGAGGAACTTGCTCAAAGTCACTCAGTGTTGGCTGGAATTTGAATCCAGGCCTGTGATCTCCTGGGTCTGACTATGATGTCCACCCTCATGCTTACCTGGCTTTGGTATTTGCCTGTCATTTATGAAATTCTTCTTGAGTCTAAAGTACATGAAATCCACGTTCATCCTCTGAGTAGAGCCTAACTTTCTTTTTTCTTTAATTGATTTTTAATTATTCATGTAATGTACCAACCAGGACATGTAAAAAGGTTAAAGTTAAAACATCACATATGAAGCATTGCAGAAAATACTGAATTCATGGTTTCCTTTGACCAACACCCCTAAATTCCTGTCTCCCATCCCCATCATCCACTCCTACTGGTATCATTTTAGTGTGTATCATATCAGATCTTTAAAAATGCATTTAGGGCCGGCCCGGTGGCAAACTGGAGAGTGCGCCGCTTGAGAGCGCGGCGGCGCTCCCGCCAAGAGTTCGGATCCCATGTAGAGACCAGTTCCCGCTCACTGGCTGAGCGCGGTGCGGGCGCAACGCCGAGGGTTGCGATCCCGTTGCCGGTCCCCGGTACAGGCACGACACCGAGGGTTGCGATCCCGTTACCGGTCAGTAAAAAAAGACAAAAAGAAAAAAATAAAATAAAAAAATAAAAATGCATTTAGTTGCTTATATACTCATATCTGTTCAAATATATAGTAAAGTTTTGTAATTTTTATTGAAAAGAAGAAAACATATTAATTCCATGATATCGTAGTTCAAAGGTTTCCAAAGGATTTATGGCTGTCCTAGTATCTTAGGAATTATTTCATGGTGTCTGTAGGCTAAGA
>NW_007750906.1:8818-9688 GCF_000696425.1 Galeopterus variegatus | reverse complement strand
TATGAGGGAAAAATGTGTTCCATGAAGTTAAACTTTATAATCAATATTTGGTACATTAAATATTAAAGCCAATTCTTCATTTCTCCCTCTGGGTACCCACGACCACTGTCTTTTAGCTGTAATTCCACAAAAGTCAGATAACTTCCTTGTTCCTTGAATTTGGGCTTAGCCATGTGAAGTGCATTGACTCATACAATGTTAACAATCCTAATCCAAACATGGACTTTTGATATTTTGTCAGCATGGAGTTGAACACTGTGTAAAAGTCAGAAGCCACGTTGACCATGAACCACAAGATGTGGAGTTAGGAACACAGTAAATAAGCTGCTGGTTCCATGGAAGACAGGGCTGGTGGTTAGATGGGAGGCACAGGTGGAGAATAGATACAGAACAATGGCAGCAGCTCACAGAAAAATCATTTATGAAGTTAGTCGAACAGAAGGATAAGGTCAAAAAAGTAGGTGAATGTCAAGGAGCAGAACATACTTCAAGAGTATGATGACTCAACAGGAAACAAAACGTCTGGGGCATTGCAACTGTGTGCAGCAGATGCCATCAATGAAAAAAATGAATGTTTCTGTTACCACAAATATGCACACAAGGAAATCTTGCAAGATGCCTTCTGTAAAAAAGTTAGTTCTGTCTCCACAGCCAAGTTTTCTGATAGTGTGGGATTAACCCAACTAAAACCTGCTTTCTCATTCAATTAAAGAAATATATTTATTTATTTATTTTCTAAATATGTCAACAAACACAACAACAACAACAAAAACAAAGTTTTCATGTCTTAATCAGGCTAATTTGACTATTTTTTTTAAAAGTAAACTTATAGTTATTTTCCAAAATAGTTAAATATTCCTTTCAGGGTTT
>NW_007750906.1:5042-7222 GCF_000696425.1 Galeopterus variegatus | reverse complement strand
CATGGGGATCACAACTGTAAACAGCACAGTGGACACTTTGACCAGGAGCCACGAGCTTTTGGAGTTGGGCACACAGTAGAGAAGGAGGATGATCCCATGGAAAATGGTAACAGCAGTCAGGTGGGAGGCACAGGTGGAGAAGGCTTTTCTGAGTCCACCCGTGGAAGGCATCTTGATGATAGTCACAAGGATAAAGACATAGGAGGTGAGGATTATCAGGAGGCTACAAGCTTCACCAAATGTTGAAATGACTAAACATACCATCTGGCTGAAGTAGGGGTCAGAGCAGGATACAGAGAGGAGGGCAGAGAATTCACATCCAAAGTGATCTATGATGTTAGATGCACAGTAGGATAGTTCCAAAAGAGAACATGTGAGTGTCAAGGAACCGAGTCCACCCCATGTGTAAGTTCCAGCTACCAGGAGAACACAGAGCTTAGGAGACATAGCAACTGTGTAGAGGAGGGGCTTACAAACGGCCACAAACCGGTCATAGGCCATCACTGCCAACATGAGCATTTCCACAATCACAAATGCACAGCCAAAGGAAAATTGTATTATTCATCCTGTGAAGGAGATAGTTCTGTCTTCCACAACTAAGATTTCTAGCAGTTTGGGTGTAAACACACTGGAATAACAAATATCCAAAAAGGATAGATGGCTGAGGAAAAAGTACATGGGTGTATGGAGTTTGGGATTGATCCTTACGATCACAATCATGCCCAGATTCCCCACCAGAGTGACTGTGTAGATGAGCAGGAACACCACGAAGAGGGGTCCTTGGAGGTTTGGGAATTCTGAGAAGCCCAAGAGGGTGAATGTTGCCACAGAGCTCTGGTTACTTTCCTCCAGTCCCATGGCCCTTGATTCAGGAAAAAAAATAAAAATAAAAAAAATTGAGTGACAGAACTTGAGAAGGTGAAATGGCAGAATCTCAGGAGAGGCTCACTGTAAACTAGTGAAGACAAATGTAGACAGTTTGCATTCAAAATGTTCTCCTTCATTTGGAGTCTTGCTTGACAGCTTACCAACATTTTGATTATGGGCAATAAAATTTATCCTTCACTACTTAAATTTTTTATATGGAACTTTTTTTTAAAACAGTGGTACTTAATATTATTATTTTGTATAAATTATCTTTTAAAGTACATGATACTTAGAATATTGAATGTCCCATTATAAAATATAATTACATGAGAACAAGAAAGAAATAAAGCGAGATCAGAAAAGCATTTAGCTGATCATAGTAGCCATGTAATCCTGATGGAAGATTATATAGTTAATATATAGTGAACAACATAAGAGTAAATTCCTTGGAAATGATATATCTTGTCAGACATTCTCAATTTTGTATTGATACAATGAATTTTTACCTATTCTAGTTATACACTCCTGTTAAGGCTCATAGAACAACTACATATGGTGTTCTTTATGTGGTCTCATCAAAAATTCCTCTTTGTATGCATACATTCAACAGTCATTTATTAGACACAAAATGCTCAATAACATAAAGCTGTTTCCTGAGAAAGTACTTTAGATGTTGTTAAAAGTCTCACATTAATGATCTTCTGCTGGTTATGTAGTGTTTTTGTTGTGCACATTGTATTAAACAGCAATAAACAGGTAGCTATTCATCAGTGATTATAAACCACAACAAATACTAGCTCACCCAAAAACAATCAACCAAAAAAAATGGATGTGACAAACTTAGGTTTCGTGGTCAAAGATAAATGAAAAAATATGTAAGATTGAAAAACATGAATATTTTGTTTTTGTAAACCAACAGGTTTCTGAAAATTAGAAATTCCACCTTGTTAAGCCCAAAAACAAAAAATACTTATTCTAGAAATGAATTTGGAGACCCAATAGATATGACATTCCCATTTTGAACACATCTGTGAACTGGCACAACTTTATCCGTGTCTGTAACTAGCGGCAGGCTGCCATCAAATCTACCACTTCTAATCCCAGGCACAGAGCAGCAGCTGTGTGATCAAGCACCCCTTGACATAGGAGATTGGTGGCCCTTTTGTGAACTTCATGTATTTTAGTCACATGTGTTGGAGAAAAAGGCTTTTTGTTAAATTCAAGAACTTAGACTACTTTTATTTATTTATTTATTTATTTTTTTTTTTTTTTTTAATTTTTTATTTTGTCAATATACAATATATATGATTATT
>NW_007750906.1:0-2957 GCF_000696425.1 Galeopterus variegatus | reverse complement strand
CAAAACATTTTACCTAGTCCTCTTGCTTTTTCTTAGGCAAACATCTTTAACATTTTTTTTGTTTGTTTTACTTTCTCGCACTGATTACTAAATCTCTCAGGCAGCCTATTCAATATTCCTAGTATAACATTACCAGCCGCCTGAGCTGATATTGGTTCTAAGAACTAGACTGCCTATTGCAGGAAATTGTTTCCTGGTTAAGAGGGAATAGTTTCAGGAAACTTCTTTAACTTCCTATAAATCTTAAAACTTAGAACTTGTAGTTAATAATCTGAACTGATTCAACTAATATACTAGCATTCCAAAATTTGTCTATTGTTTACTGATAAAACACAAATCCCACGTTTATATACTTACAATATTTGGACAAAGTTGAGGATTGTGC
The DNA here is from genome assembly GCF_000696425.1 of Galeopterus variegatus. Lineage (NCBI taxonomy): Eukaryota > Metazoa > Chordata > Mammalia > Dermoptera > Cynocephalidae > Galeopterus > Galeopterus variegatus. The sequence goes on along the minus strand of NW_007750906.1, from coordinate 2,572 downwards.
ATTATCATATTTTATGCTTTGCTTGATTCTTCTCTTATTTCCCATTGCTGTCTGTACAACCTCTCATTCTAATGGGATGGACCCTGACCACGCTTTTTGCTTTATAATTCAGGACTCTGTGTCTTCCTAGAATACCTTAACTATAATTTCAGTTTCCATTAATATTATTGGCCTTCAGTGATTGTTACAGTTTTCTATACCCCGCTATGATTTGAGCAACTTCTTAAAACTTTATTAAATATTCTTTCACTTCAGCTCCTGTAGAGTACCCACACTGTATTACGCATATGCTTTAAGTTTAATAAATACAGGGAGGCATAGACTCTAGAAGGGTACAGGATCACTTAAATGTGTTCATTTCTTACCCACCTCACAATCATTTTGAGTACAAGGTCCACATTGCATGTTTATGGGTTTACAAATAAAACAGGCACAGAAAAATGCACACAGAACTCAATAATTGCTAAAATAATGTTATGGGCTGAATATTTTGTGAAAGTAGCCATGATATTGGTTTTGAGGTGGGAGGATGATGTAGATTGAATTAACCAACTTCACTCATGCTCATGGCATTAAAATAGAAAAAAAATAAAATAAAATAATTGCCCCAGAATTTATCCTCGTTTCCTTTAGTTTTAAATTTAACACTCACTTTTAAATTCAAAATCTCATTGATTTCTTCATCTGATGATATATGATCTTCATATTCCTGTTGCTTTCCTATCACTAGCTGATGGTTTTTGGTTATCCTTTTATAATCTCAGGTTTGTGGCTATTGAAAAGGCAGTCAAGAAAAATGAAAAGAAAGAATTCCAAAATGTCTCTTTGTCTTTATTCTCGCTGTCACCAACTGTTATTTAGATACAAGGTTTCTTGCCAGCCTGTGTCACTACAATGCAACTATTCATGGCCTTGAATACAATAATTTAAGTGTTCTTGAAAGCATTTTATTATAAAATACATCAAATTGAAATTATTCAAGATAGACTTCTATAATATCCCCCAAGAAGTATATATACAAAGTATTCTATCACTAAACGTAATGTTGTATTCCTACCAATATTCTTAAATTTTACCCTATAAAAACAATTCTTTCTTCTAACCCACTAAAATGGCCACTTTTTTTCTCTAGAGTTATACTATATCATCTTTTAATAACAAGCTCCCTAATTAGCTCTTTTAAGAAAACATTTTTGGTGGCTCCAAATATCACTGTTTTTCTTGCTCTAATTTCCTTGCACCAATACTATCACAATATTTGCAAAATGCTTTGCAATTTTGCTATTTTTATGTATGTGTGCATTTGTGTGTTTTACTTTATTTTTCCTGAATCATTATTTTGAGGACAAAACTTACATTTAATATTTTATTTAAAATTCCTTGTGTTCCCAATAATGCTTAAGAATCTATTTTCAAATTCAATACAATGATCTTAGGAACAGTGAAAGTAGAGTTTAGCACCATGAATATGTGCCATTAGCTTAAGTAAATACTACTCTATCTAACACATATTGCATAGGATTTTTCTGCCAAAAAGTACCTTGATCTGAACATACCTCATATGAGAATGTAAAGATGCCCACCATTGAAGCAGATTTTCCTCATATTCTTTGTTTTTATTGATGGTTTCCTCGGTACTATTAATAAACTGCATACACAATGTCCCTCAAAATTGAAGTTTTCTTACAAACTTTCCCATTCCTTTAAAGGTAGTTGGTGCCTCTTGCAAAATGTAATTTAATAAAGGAGCCAATTAATGGAATTTCTCTAACTGTCAAGAAATTTTGTAGGGAGCATAGAGACCCTCTTGATGAAGAGACAGACCAGAAGTCTATATTCCATGATCATGTTGTTTATTTTACATATAACTGCTTGTCCTTGGAGACCCAGGCCCTGGGGAATCATGACTGAATTTGTCACCATGTGCTAAAAACCAAATAAAGAGAGGAAGTGTACCATTGTTTAATTTAGAATGAAATTTCTTGAATGTTCTTTGCATGTTGTTATTCTTGTTTATAAAAGTTTATCCTTACAGACAGGTTATGTTCCTGAAAATGACAAAACCAATACCACCCCCAAGTCTATTGTAATAATCTGTGTGTAGTCGATGTGTCTTTTTTATTCTTCTGCATGTGCATGTGTTTAGAAGTGCGCTTATTATAACTACATATTTTTACATTCTACCATATGTTTTTATTGTTATACCCTTGTTTTTTTTCCTAAATAGACCTTAGTTTTTATAAGTTCTTTTAGCCAGCTTACTGAAGGTGTGTTATTTTGTCTCCTGTCTGTGGCTATAGGACCAACTGTATTCTTAAGTATAGCCATATAGGGCATAGAACTAAAATTTCAAATTCCTCAGTGTGATGATCTCTTCATCTGCCAATCATGTGGATACAAATCAAGTAGATAAAAACTAGCATTAAATATGGTTGGTTATTGAGCAGAAACCTTTAAATATGTGTATACGTAGATGCAGTTGAAAACTGAAATTACCAAAATTATTCAGAGATTAGACATTGTGATATAGCTGGAATGGGCATATTTAGTCATATTAGCACCCTAAAATTAA
>NW_007750905.1:9197-9955 GCF_000696425.1 Galeopterus variegatus | reverse complement strand
GATGATTTATATGTATTAGCCCTACTTCTCTTAACACTTAGAAACATATATGTTATTATTCCCATTTTACATATGGAGATAAATGAGAGCAAAAGAGATTAGGTAATTTAAACAAAGTCACAGAAACTGGAAGAAGATGTAGGACACAAATCATAGGCTTTGCAGAAAATGAGTAAGAAACATTTTGATATTTATGCTGTCAGCCAATTAATTAATGAGCATGTACCTTTAACATTCTTAGGACCAAGAAACTTACAAATCCTTGTTCAGGAAGAGAAAATTAAAGTGCTTAAATATGAATAAGAATGTTCAAAGCATTCAGTGTCAAAACTATAATGACCACGTTCTATCCAGAATTAGGATCTGCAGTGGTGTTCCTGGGATTATATTAAGATAATAAAAAACCTCCTCAGGTGACTCTGATGTGCAGCCAGTATTGAGATTCACTATGATACATTAAGTGACACTAGCCGTGAACAATAAGACCTAAGTGATACAGAAATCAGAGTAAGCTGAAATATTAAGAAAAGGAGACGATGGGGATGATATAGGCCTTGAAAGATGGTGCTGGTTAATAGGTAAAGGAACAAATGAAGAAATTCTAGAGAGGAGAACATTATGAAAAAAAGTGAAGGTGCAAGAATGAGCCTGGTGCAAAGAAAGGAAAAACAGTGGGGAGAATGAATTGGTGAGGGTAATAAGGAGTGCTAGTGAAAAATAATTTGGATTTGATGTGGCGGCCAACAGGGGACTCTTGT
>NW_007750905.1:4881-8189 GCF_000696425.1 Galeopterus variegatus | reverse complement strand
ACTGCAGAAGCACTGAGAAGAGATAAACTCTCGGGACACTATGAGTCATGAGACAAAGCAGTAGGTCATAAAACCTTCATAATAATTATCATAAGCCCTTGCAATTGTGAAAGGCATTGCAGTCTAAAAAACAATTCTTACAATAACTCAGTGATGTAGAGAGAGCAAATGTTATTACCCACAATTTTCAGATGAGTAAATTGCAGCTCAGAGTTTATGTGCCTTCCCCAAGGTAACACTACTGGTAATTAGGAGATCCTACACTCAAGTCCAAGTCCTTTGACTCCAAATTTTGTTTATTAAACAAGGCTAATTTATATAATTCTAGAGATTCAACTCATGAATGCATAATAGTCTGAAAGTAAGAAAGGATTTATAAAACTTAGATATTTTAACAGAGAAAAATAAGAGCAAAAAGCATTTTTTTCCCAGTTGATTGTGGATTGCATATCTATCCCTTTCCCTCTGTAATGGAAAACCAAACTTAATTATTACAGTATACAGTGCTGGGGATTTGTTATAGCAAAGTTCGATCAAAATATGAATTCATATGCAAATTAAAACTGTGGGATGCCACTCTTCACCATCAGATTTCAAAGAGCAACTGTTTGCTAACTCAATATATTGGTAATGTTGTGCAGAAATAGTCATTGTCATAATTGTTGGTAGGAGTCTATGGTAGTACTACATGTATAGCAGTGCTCCTTAAGAGGGGACATTTGGTAATGTCCTGGAGATAGTTTTGGTTGTCACAACTGGTAGATATGAGTAAGATCTAGTGATTAGAGGCCAGGGTGCTGCAATACAGCCTACAATGCATATCTATCCACAGCAACAGATCATGAGGTCCAAAATGTCACTAGCATTAGGGTTGAGATACTCTGCTCTATAATGATCAATTTGGCAATATCTATCAAAATTACAAAGGCATATCCCTTTTCAATTAGCAATTCCACTTCTATAATTTTTTTCCTAGACATAGTTACACCTGTGCAAAATTCATTCATTCTACAAATATTCATTGAACATTTATTCTAGGAGCTGGGGTTATAGCAAGAAATAAACCAAAGAATAATCTCTGCCTTTGGGGCTAACATGCTAGTATGGGGTAGAAGTGCATATTAGCAATGAAACAAATGAGAAAAATACACCGTATATTAGGTGATGACAAGACCTTTAGAGAGAAGGAGGGGAGAGGAAGGTTAATAAGAAGAGGTGGACAAGAATATTCACTGCAGCACTGTTTGCAATAACTGCAGATTGGAAAAGTCTAATTGTACATTAATGGGTGACAAATTAAATATAGTACTATGGAACACCATACAGACATTAAAAATTAAACCAAAATGGATGGTAGACCTAAAGGTAAGATGCAAAACTATACAATTCCTAGAAGATAACAGGAGAAAACCTGGGTGACTTTGGGTATGGTGATGCCTTTTTAGATACAATACCAAAGGCATGATCCATGAAATAAATAATTGATAAATTGGACTTCATTAAGATTAAAAACTTCTGCTCTGTGAAAGATATCAAGAGAATGAGAAGATGAGCCACAGACTGGAAGAAAATATTTGCAAAAGACATCTGATAAAGGACTATTATCCAAAACATATGAAGCACTCTCAGAACTCAACAATAAGTAAACAATTGGCCAAAGACCTTGGTTGACACCTCACCAAGGAAGATTTACACATGGCAAAGAAATATATGAAAAGATGCTCATAAGCATATGGAAAGATTCTCCACATCATATGTCATAAGGTAAATGCAAATTAAAACAATGAGACACCACTACACACTTACTAATATGGCCCAAATCCAGAAAACTGATAACATCAAATTCTGGTGACAACGTGGAGCAACAAGATCTCTCATTCTTTGCTGGTGGAAATGCAAAATGGCAAAGCCACTTCAGAAGACATTTGGCAGTTTTTTATAGAACTAGACATGCTATTTCCAAATGAACGAGCAGTCATGCTCCCTGGAGTTGAAAACTTATGCACATGAAAACCTGCCCATGGATATTGATAGCAGCATAATTAATAATTGCCGAAACATGGGAGCAACCAAGATCTCTTCAGGAGGTGAATAGATAAAAAACTGTGACACATCCAGACAATGAAATATTATTTAGCATTAAAAAGTAAGCTATCTAGCCATAAAAAGACATGGAGGAAACTTACATGCATATTACTATGTGAAAGAAGCCAGTCTCTAAAGGCTACATACTATCATAGTAATCATACGATGACAACTACATGAAATTCCGGAAAAGACAAAACTAAGTTGCCAGGGGTGGTTGGGGTTGAGGATTCTCAGGCAGTGAAAATACTCTATACTGTATTATAATGGTGGATAGACACCATTAGACATTCATACAAACCTATAGGATGTAGAACACCAAAAGTGAATGAACCCTCACGTAAACTATGGACTTTGGGTGATTGTGATGTGTCAACGTAGATTCATCAATTGTAATAAATGTGCTGCTCTAGTGAGGGATGTTGATAATGGGGAAGGCTATATGCATGTGTGGGGGCAGCAAATATATGGGAAATCTCTGCACCTTTCTCTCAATTTTGCTATGAACATAAAGCTGCTCTAAAAAAAATCTTTATTTAAAAAAAAATGAGGTAGTCCCATTAAGTGCTGATATGGAATTATCTAGCAAGGTGAAGAACACTGCATTTATAAGAAAGAGAATACAAATACTAGCACCTGTATAAAATATCGCCATAAAGGAACACAAATATCCTGAAAATAGTGGGTACTTTGAGAACAAGTGGATGTCTGGGTGAAGGTGGGAAAACGGCTTAATTTTCATTTTCACTGTATCCTCTCCTGATCTTTTGAACTTTGAACATGAATGTTATGTAACATGCACTCAATATCTATTAAACATTCAATATTTTTTCTAAAAGTTTCTTTAGCTATAGAAGTTAAAAATATATGTACTTATGTATGCGTATGTATATGCACATATATTATCTGTCTACATATATATATATATAACAGACACATACATTTTCTTAATTTATTAAAAATACAACATGACACAAAGGTTTACTTAGAAATTACCCTTATCCTGGATACAGAGGAGGGGGTGGGAAAAGGTCCCTGAAGGCTTTCATGCTTAAGATAAAAAAATCCATGAGCACAGAAAGTTTGTCTGGTTTTTCAAAGCTGAGCCTCTATGGCCTAGCACAGTGCCTGACACATAGTTGGAACTCAAATATTTGTTGAATTAAAGAATAAATGAATAAATAAAGTCTTTGTTTACCCTATTTCTTCTCTGAATTAATAGC
>NW_007750905.1:0-1287 GCF_000696425.1 Galeopterus variegatus | reverse complement strand
TTATTTAACAGAAATAACAAAACAAAACAAAAATACCACCATCATCAGCGCCATCAGCACCATCAGCACCACCAAATGTGCTTTTATTTTGTCTGTCCCTTTTATTTTAAGTCACCTCAATTCCTTTTGGAAGTAGGTGAGACTATAATAGTTTTAGAAACCTAATGCAAACTTACAAAGTGTAATTATTGTCTTCTTAAATATGTGTTTTAATATTATTCAAGGCCCATTCTAAGAACTTCATATAATCTATTATTATAACAGAAAAAAAGTTTTTCTAATAAAACCAGCCTTTTGCTATCATTTCCAGCTTTCTTTTGATAATGTGAATTGATTTTTTAAAAAAGAGCTCCAACGGTGCGGTCTTTGAAACTCTACCCCAAATAGGTCAGAGTCTTACTTCCCTAGTTGTGTTGTACAGCATGAAAGGCTGCCTGCGTGTTCTCATGACTTTACTCCTGGGGGACCTCCCGTGGATCATTTCTCTTAGTAAAAAAGAATCCATTGACTGAGCCTATCCTAAAGCTAACAAACTGAGCTTTCCATGGGGAAATAACGGCAAATTGAGTGCAGCTATTGACCAGCCTTCTGTAGTTAAAAATACAACAAACTATACCTTGTCCGATTTACTCTTGAATTACTAGTCATTTTCATGCTCTGCCGCATTACTTACTATTTGATAACCTTTCACACAAGCAGAATGAAAATATTGGCCACTACCTTCTGTCTGATTTTATCTGTTTTCCAGCATACATATAAATTTATTTCCTTTACTCATACCTAATAAGAAACTGTTCTGTTATATATATATTACATGTTTTGTTATATATATAATACATGTTTTGTTTCAAAGAAAAATATTTAAAATTCAATGGCTTAATTACACTAATCATAGCCCAACATTTGTATTTATCTTTATTTCAATCCAGGGTAGTAGGAAAATAGGAAAAAATATGCCCTAATAAATGATATAATTAAACTACAAATTGTTTTATTTGATATTAAAAAATCTTCCAGACANTAATAAATGATATAATTAAACTACAAATTGTTTTATTTGATATTAAAAAATCTTCCAGACACACTATTTAGAGGTGTTTCAAATTAGTTATAAGTCACTTTTATATAAAATTCAGTACCAATGAAAAATATGAAAAAATAAATTATTTTTCATTTATATACTGTTTTTTTTTTTTGAAGGAGAATAATGTCCAGTTATTATAGGAAAAAAAAAATCTGCAGGCTGATACTACAGGTAAAAGAGCAAAAAATAAAAATGAACTTCTT
>NW_007750904.1:7491-9688 GCF_000696425.1 Galeopterus variegatus | reverse complement strand
ACTGTCACATTCAGTAATTTACTAGAAGGACTCAAAGAACTCGTGAAAGTTATCATACTACAGTTATGGTTTATTGCAACTAAAAATTGCAGGACGGATCTTTTGGTGGACGTTGACCAATCCAGGTCTTTCTCCTTTCTCAATTGTAGTTTGTAAAAATAACTGTGGAATGTGCTGGAAATGCAGTATCCTGAGATAAGGGAAAGACTGGCCACAGGACACCAGGCTCTGTTTCAACCAAACCGCCACCCTAGAAACAATATGTCCTTCAAGGTTTTAGCCCAGTGATCCATGTAACACTGAGGTATAGAACCCAGAGTGAGATGCTTTCTGGGGTCTTTCAGCTGCTGTGTAAATGGGACACGTGCAAATGTGATTCCATTCACCTCAGGCAGCTTTTGTGAGCCTATAAATTCTAGGCTTCTGTTGTCTCTTGCTCCCTATCTCTAAGTAATAATGCTGCTTCATGTAACTTACTTGTGTGAAAGTTGTCTCACTGGACTCAGGCAGGTCGGTAACCAGTTCACAGTGAACCCCCTTCACAAAGATTCAGAATAAAATCAAAAAGGAAAAGAATGTCTGGGAACATTTCCTGAAGAAACCAAGCATGAGCCTCCGGTTGTTCTCTCCCAATGGAATCACACAGATGGCGCTTAACTCTCCCAGCACTGTCGTGTGACAACACATGTGATGTTCTGCCAATCAGAGAAGCTTACCTGAGCCATGATGTCCAGAGTTTTATTTAGGGTACTGACATAGACCTGGAGAGCCCACATGTCTGTTCTTAGTTACTTGGTCCCCAACTGCCTCACCCCACGGTTCAACCTGATTCATCACAGTCCAAAGCTCCAGCTATTCAAAAACAGACATTCACCATCACTCATATTATCAGCAAAAACTATATGACCTGGGCCCAAGTATACAAAAGTGCTCTTATAACGCAGAATATGCCAAGGTTTTAGATGATATCTCTCAGGAAGTGATAAGGGCCCATGCTGTAGACCAATGGAACATGGAGAGTTTGAGCAGCCCAGGCCCACTGAGTTCACCCTTTGCTGCATAACAGCAATATAAAAAATTTGCTGGAACTGTTTTTCATATAATCGCAATTTGGCTCTTTAGTTTGTCCAGTACAGAAGATAAATGAATCTTCAAAATGTGAGTTGGTTATGCTTTATGAATTTCATCACCAGATTGCTTCCGTTTATTGTACTATTCCAGATGTGATCCTCTTACAGTACAGCCCATAGTACCCTCAATATAGCTTTTAATCTGTACAGTGCTTTCCCTCCCTCTCTGCAACAGAAATCAAAAGCAAACTTGCCAAGTCATTTGTTTTTTCTTGGCAGGAGACATAAAGAATGTTGAGCATTTTGTATCTAAATTTGTAAATCCCAGCCTCTGCAGGGAAAAAAAAAAAATAGTTTGCCTCATAGTATCTCATGAAAGAATACAACTATTCACCATCTTGAAGATGAAAGCAATACAGAAACCTGGAAATATCAGCAAATTAGAAGCTTGTTTCCATGATATCAGTTATATGGGGACTNGTACCATTTTTAATATACACAACTAGAAAAATTTTGTTTTGCTTTGTTTCTTTTTGCCAAGCCTGTATGTTTATTAAATGAAAAAGGAATAAAGAAAGAAAAAAATAATTTGGGCACATTCTCTTGATAGAGCACCACAAATATTAGCTCAGCATAAGGAAAGCCATGTTAGAGTTTAATGCTGAGAAAAGAATTCTGCTTGAACGATGGACAATTGCTGCAATTTGTAGGAGTAATAAAGTAAGGACGTAACTCAGTAACTTGCAAAACTAACAGTCTTGTTTAAAGTTGCAGATGGTCTGGGAAGGAGATAAAGTCATAGCCAGGAAGTCTGATTTCAGTCTTTACAGGAATGGAGCATAAAGACAGGGATTAAAACATGCTGATCTGCATGTATTCACCAACCCTATTCCTGAGACATTTTACAATACACACCTCCCTTTGTCTTTTTGTCTTATGAAACCTTGACTGTCACAAATAACTCTAAGACTCTAAAACAATTGTAGTTTTGCTGACTCCTCAGATGTTTCATGATAAACTTTCTGCTTTGCAGCAACATTTGGGATGGATGAGTCTTTTGTTTCTCACCAGAGAGAAGCTGAACTTTGTCTGCCGGTTACATGCTTATTAGTTTTCTTCAGCAGTGT
>NW_007750904.1:2054-7065 GCF_000696425.1 Galeopterus variegatus | reverse complement strand
TATACAAATGGAACATTTTTACAGTACCATTTTTAATATACACAACTAGAAAAATTTTGTTTTGCTTTGTTTCTTTTTGCCAAGTCTGTATGTTTATTAAATGAAAAAAGAATAAAGAAAGAAAAAAATAATTTGGGCACATTCTCTTGATAGAGTACCACAAATATTAGCTCAGCATAAGGAAAGCCATGTTAGAGTTTAATGCTGAGAAAAGAATTCTGCTTGAACGATGGACAATTGCTGCAATTTGTAGGAGTAATAAAGTAAGGACATAACTCAGTAACTTTCAAAACTAACAGTCTTGTTTAAAATTGCAGATGGTCTGGGAAGGAGATAAAGTCATAGCCAAGAAGTCTGATTTCAGTCTTTACAGGAATGGAGCATAAAGACAGGGATTAAAACATGCTGATCTGCATGTATTCACCAACTCTATTCCTGAGACATTTTACAATACACACCTCCCTTTGTCTTTTTGTCTTATGGAACCTTGACTGTCACAAATAACTCTAAGACTCTAAAACAATTGTAGTTTTGCTGACTCCTAAGATGTTTGATGATAAACTTTCTGCTTTGCAGCAACATTTGGGATGGATGAGTCTTTTGTTTCTGACCAGAGAGAAGCTGAACTTTGTCTGCCGGTTACATGCTTATTAGTTTTCTTCAGCAGTGTATTACCAGCACTTAATTCCTCTCACACATTGCTTTTTTCAATTTTTAAAGTTTTATTTCTTTTATTATTTTAATTTTTCAATATATAATGTAGTTGACTTTCACGTACCTTTACCAATTCCTCCTTTTCCTCCCTCCCTTTCCCCATCCCCCTCCATCAACATCCCTTCCTCTCCCCCCTCCGCCATCAACATCATATCTGTTCGGTTGTCTTAAAAAAATCAAGGACTTGTGATTGTTGTGTCTTCCCCCTGCCCCAGCCCCAGTTTGTTTGTATATTTACTTATTTATTTTTATTAGCTCACACAAATAATTTAGAACATGTGATAATTCTCTTTCTGTTCCTGGCTTATTTCACTTAATATAATTTTGTCTAAGTCAATCCATGTCCCTGCAAAAGGTAGTATTTCATTTTTTTTTTTTCATAGCAGAATAGTATTCCATTGTGTAGATATGCTTCCCCTCATCTCATGATGGACATTTAGTCTAGTTCCAACTCTTGGCTGTTGTAGATAGTGCTGCAATAAACATGGGAATACAGGTTCCCCTTCAACACTGCTGGGTATATACCAAGATAAATGGAAATCACATTGATTTTTTTACCGAGATACGATGATACTTTTTCAAAAAAAAAAATACACTGATTTTTCACCTATTAATGAGACATCCTTCTAGTAGCAGCAAAACTGCTTTCAATATTCCCATCAGGTATAGGAAAGAGGCCAATGGGATCCTGTATTTATCCATTCTCCACTCTGTCCACCTTATGTGTCTTAAGGAATAGGCTGCCATTGTCAATCATTTAAAGAATGCTAAAATCTAGACCTACATTTTAAAGCGTTAAAAAAGTAGTGCTGAAAATACTGTAGTAATTGCTACAGAAAGCTGACAATCATGAAACAAGATGCTAAATACTTCCCTGTGTTATTTCTGTCCTCACAAGAATCTGATGAGGTGTAATATATATATACCTAATATATATGTATTAGGTATATAAGGAGCTCAGGGTCCCATAATTGTGAAATGGTGAAACTAACATTCAAATACATGTTGCCTGAGCCACCAGATCTTACTCCTGCCACTTGACATTCAAGGCACTGTTCCTTCCAGTCACTCAGATAGTAGAGAAACAAATGAAAATTAGGTGATGGCAATCGACAGAAATCATAGAATTTGCAGGAAAAATCTTTATTTTTTAATTGTTTGGTAGACTTAAAGGTTTGTATTTGTTTTTGTTTTAATCAAAGATCTCCCAATTGATGAAGATATATGTAATGTTGTAACTGACGACATCACGGTCAATTATGGTACTATTATTCACCGTTTTTATTTAAAAGAAATCAACCAATCCACACCAGTAGAAATAGAGTAATTTCCTGTTCAAAGTCCTACTGAGGTTAGAGATTGGCTTGGGATAATGTCCCACTTGCCATAAATTAGAATATAAATACTCATTCTTTATAAGACCTATTTCTAAAAGCTGGAGAAAAATCTTGTCAGCCTCTTGTGCAAAATAAGTTCTACAGTTCAAAGTTCTAGATGGTACTAAGATAGGTAATTCATTCCCTAAAGTATTAATAAAATATCTGTTGTGAACATTGCAAAGCTAATGGATTTTCCATAGACAAAATGTACACTTGCTTACTCTGTAGGGTTTTTTTTTTTTTGCCCAAATAGTTATGTAATTTATTGCCATCAGAAGAACACTTACCCTGATATTCATGAATTTTGGGAATTCAGTTATCTAATTTTATACATCAGAAAGCTAAACCTCAGAATCTATGAGCACATACCATATACTCACCCACAGTATGGTTAAATGTTTTGTGTTTATTCTTATAAATAATAATTAGGAGAATTTATAATTTGAAAGTCGGATATTGAATTATTAAGCAATCAAAATTGCATTAATTGTAATAATAATTTTAATATATTATGAAGAATAAATGAATTTTATGCATCTACAACAAGCTCTGTAAAAGGTACTAAAATAAGTTTCTTTTTTTTTTTTTTTTCCTTTTTGTCTTTTTTCGTGTCCGGCAACGGATCGCAACCCTCAGTGTCGCACCCATACCGGACCGGGACCGGCAACGGGATCGCAACCCCCGGCGTTGCGCCCACTCCTCGCTCAGCCAGTGAGCAGGAACCGGTCTGTATGTGGGATCCGAACCCTTGGCGGGAGCGCCGCCGCGCTCTCAAGCGGCGCACTATAGCAGTGCGCCACCGGGCCGGCCCTAAAATAAGTTTCTTGATTTCAAGAATTATTATAGCTAAATATAACAAATAAATTTAGGAATAGAGAAGTTCAATGACTTCTAGTGTCAGAACTGAGATTCAACTCAAGTTTGCCTAATTCCAAATCCTGTGTGCTTAATCACTATATAACATAATGCTATTTGTAGAGGAGAGAGAATACATTGAATGCATAGCTCTAATATTTCTGTCATATCTTCATCAAACACTTTAACAAATATAAAATTCACTACCATTAGAAAATTCACCTTTTAAGGCCGGCCCATGGCTCACTCAGTAGAGTGCGGTGCTGATAACGCCAAGGCCACAGGTTTGGATCCTGTATAGGGATGGCCGGTTTGCTCACTGGCTGAGCTGGTGCTGACAACACCAAGCCAAGGGTTGAGATCCCCTTACCGGTCATCTTTTTTTTTAAAAAAAAAAAAAAAGAAAATTCACCTTTTAGAAAAACACAGTTTATAGATGAAATTTCCCTGAAATCCAGTGGGGTCCAACTCATTTTAGGAGACTTTTTCTGATCTAAGTTCAGAGCAGTGTGATATGAATTCACTGAGAAAAGTGACCTTGTCCTGGATGCTTGGTGGATTATTCAACAATTGACTACAGAAACCTTCCAAACAGTTTCGTAGGCATCATGGAACGCAAAGAAGAAAAATATGACTTTGACCTCATAATCTGTTTATAGCCAAAAGATATAAAGTCATTAAAATAATGAATCGAAATGTCACTTGTCAGATGATCTCGTGAATGAGATTTAGCACCCCATCTGAAAAATAAGAAAAGTGTGGGAACAACAACAACAAATATAAACAAAAGGGAGTCCCTTTGCTTTTTAATAAATTTTATTTAATAAATGCACATATAGTGTTTTTTATGTCTAGTCACACAGATGATTTACAAACGTCTACTTATTAGGAATATCAACTTATCACAGAATAGTTAAATAACTTTACCCAGATCACCCAAACAGTAAGTAGTAAAGCCAAGTTTTAAGTCCAATTATCTCTTGCATAACTTCCATGATCTTAAATATTATGTTAAACTGCATCCCAAGGTCATACCTATTCTTCTGTGGAATTATCGATTTTAAAAATGGACCTCATTCAAATTTTTTTCTCAACTCTCCTTTACACAGAAGAATGTGATTTTATGATTACAAAAGTAGGGCTTTTCCTCTAAAAATTTTGCCAACTATCATTATTATGCCAGTTCTCATCACATGTGTCATACTCATCTGCTCTCAGCTTAAAAGGAGTTAATATCATGATGTAAAGTGCACAGCATTTAAAGAGTTACTACATCAAGGAACACCACCTCCTGAATGGCATTGTCTGGCATCAATGATGATTTCTAATTTTCTCCTTTTAAAAATGAAAAAAGATAAAATACTGTCAGAGAAATTGCCATATATGTGATTATATTAACCTTCTATTTGCTTCTGTAGAAGGAAGAATAAAGGTATTTTTGGTTCATCCATCAGCAAACTCAACTCATGTCTTCTGATACCTTCTATCTCTGATGAGAAAAAAAAGAAAACTAAGAAGATGTTGGAGAGTAATTATACCATGCCAACTGAGTTCATATTTGTTGGATTCACAGATTATCAGCCTTTCAGAGTCACACTATTCTTGGTCTTTCTCATAGTATATACCTTAACAGCAGTGGGAAATATTGGCTTAATAATCCTAGTTAATATGAATTCAAGCCTTCAAACCCCCATGTATTATTTGCTTAGCAACTTGTCTTTCTTAGACGTCAGCTATTCTACAGCAATTACTCCTCAAATGCTGGTAAATTTCTTCGCATCCAGGAAGAGCATCTCCTTCTATAGCTTTGTACTGCAAATGTTTTTCTTTGCTTGTTTTCCTGATGCGGAGTGCCTTATCCTGGCAGCAATGGCATATGACCGCTATGCAGCCATCTGTAAACCATTGCTCTACTGCACACTGATGTCTAGGAGAGTATGTAACTGCTTCATTGTGTTGGCATACTTAGGTGGAACCATGACTTCAATGGTGCATGTCTGCTTCACATTCAGGCTCCCCTTTTGTGGCTCCAATATTGTCAACCATTTTTTCTGTGACATCCC
>NW_007750904.1:0-1054 GCF_000696425.1 Galeopterus variegatus | reverse complement strand
AGAAGCAAAACATTCTCCACCTGTGCTTCCCATCTCACAGGAGTCACCTTATTCTATGGAGCACTCCTGTTTACGTACTTACGCCCCACCACCGATTACTCTCCTGACACTGATAAGGTGGTTGCATTGTTTTATACTGTTGTCTTTCCCATGTTTAACCCAATAATCTACAGCTTCAGAAACAAGGATGTAAAAAATGCTCTCAAAAAGCTATTAGAAAGAAACCGGATTTTCAAATGAATATGAATTTTGATCATCTCATTGGCAGTGATTATGCCAGGATTCCCTTTGTGTCAACTCACATAAATATATAATTATTTTACAGAATTAAGGACAACTTTTAGACACTGATATCTTTGAATGTTTCATGTTCTCTTCCAGAAATATTTTTTCCATAATTCTTTTACTCTGCAAATCATTATTGGATTAATATTTGTAATAATAATAATTACACAGCAATTAGTGTTCCTAAAATATTATGTACATTGATGGATTATATTCTTTATAGTTTGTATTGAAGGTATATGTAGACTTCTCAGTCAACCCTATTAGAAGATCCCTGGCAGCAGGTCAAATATATATTGGCTTCTTTTTCTAACATCTATGTATATAGGTGTTATATTGCATACTCTTCTTATATGTGTGTTTAAGGGATGGATGGAGGGAGGGATGCATAGATTAATAGATGAATGAATGAATGCATAAATCTAGCCTTCTTTGTTTTGAAAAGTGTATTCTTCACTTATATTTATTAAAAGGGAATTTTTACATTACCAGTAGTGTGTGGTAAGACAGTAGTGGTGCTTTCACTGGCTCTGAGCAAATCCAATAGAAGACACAGAGCGATACTCTAATGTTAGAGAGGAGTGAAGTTATATAACTTTGTCTCTCTTAGGCTTGCTTGCCTTTCACCCACGAGTTTTAAAAAATGCCTCACATGGGGCACCACTCTGTCGGGTCCGCCGCTGGCCGACCCAAACAGCCCTAGCCTCGTTCCTTCTGGTGGGCGAGCGAATGGCCCGGATTCCTCTTTCCCTCCTGTCCCCTTTGGAAG
>NW_007750903.1:7969-9689 GCF_000696425.1 Galeopterus variegatus | reverse complement strand
TTTTTTTTAAGATTGGGGTGCTTATTGGGAACATTAAATGAGACCAACAAATGTCAGATTTTAATTAACTGACTGATCATTTGGCCAAAAATAAACTGACGTCACAAAAGTACAAGGAATGGAAAAGGGGAGTGAAGGGTAGAGGAAAAAAAAAAGAAAATACAGATGGTTGCTTCCCACCGACAAGTCCCTTTGATGCCATTTACTGGTAGAGTTAAATAAACTCTTCCCAGAATATTTTAAAAATATATTTGTTAGTTTATCGAGTACTAGGAGTATATATTTACTCAATAAAATACTTCTTCAGTGGTAGAATTGGGTTAGTCTTATGGATACATTATGAGACGTGATGCTCATTGTTGTGATGCAAATCTGTAAAATAAGTAAGTATCTTTCTTTGTCAAAACCACACCTAATGCCATATTTTTGCATAATGTAAAACTTCTCATTCCTGACAACAGACGAAGAACAATAAATATGTTTGAGGAAATACCTTATATTTCTCTGCTTCCCGAAAGCCTTCTGAAAGGTGAACTATGAATGAAAACTATCTTACAGGCAGTGAGCTGGGCTTTGAGAGAAACGGGGGGAACAAACTCGGCTGGAAAGTGAGCCCCGCACCTCTGATGCCCTGGGTTGTTTTCAGCTGCCATCACCTGCAAGACTTCAGGCAAGTCTTGCTGGTCCCTGTCTTTAGAGAAAAAAAGAATAGAATAGAAGGAAGAACGAGAGGAAGACAGGAAGGAAAGAAAGAAGAAACGGAGGAAGGGAGGGAAAGGGGAGAAAATGGGGTGTATTTTTCTTTGATGGGATTTTCAGCCACAGTTCCAGCCTTGTATTTTCTTTTTTTGTGTGTGTGACCGGTAAGGGGATTGCAACCCTTGGCTTGGTGTCGCCCGCACCGCGCTTAGCCAGTGGACCGGTAAGGGGATCGCAACCCTTGGCTTGGTGTCGCCCGCACAGCGCTCAGCCAGTGAGTGCACAGGCCATCCCTATATAGGATCCGAACCTGCGTCCTGGGCTCTCAGTGCCGCAATCTTACGAGTGAGCCAGGGTTCGGCCCCCGGCCTTGTCTTTTCTAACTACCTGTTTTCTTGTACTCCAGCTTAATTTGCCTGCTCACCTGACTACTTAAGGACGTATGCATCTTGCTTCTCATACCTCTGACTTTGAACTTGACTAAAACCTGCCCTACTTTATTTTCTTTTCCCTAAAGATGGTGTGTGTTAACTTTCAGCAAATGACTGTCTTGTGCCCAAGGGCATTCACCACCTGTTCAAGTTTCCCCATCTCAACTCTGTCTGGAGAATTAGATTCACAGATCCTCTCCCTCTTAAACCTTTCCTGCTACTGTGCATCCCCTCATTCTGTCTGTAAAACTAGCTACTCCTAAGAAGCGTGTCTTTAGGAAAGATTGCTCATGACTGTGGAAAGCTCAGAGATATCCCTTTGCTTCTAAGCAGGAGTTAATTTAAATCATCCCAAACAAATTAAGTATCTGTCTCTCCTTCTCTTTCTCTGTTTCCCCAACCCATTTTTTATGATTAGAAAATAATGTCTAAAAAATAATGCCTAAAAGCTATTCGTGATTCACCTCTTGCAGCAAGGTGGGTATTTGTAGTCACAAGTTAGAGGACTTAAACAAGTCCGTGTGCAAAACCCTTGGGATGAATAGGTGCTCACACTGACAGACCAGTCAAGATAACGTTCTTCAAAGGAT
>NW_007750903.1:2146-4144 GCF_000696425.1 Galeopterus variegatus | reverse complement strand
TTTTTTTTATTGGGCTATATGAAAATATCTCTACAAGGAGAAAAAAAGCCATTTTGTCATAATATGATGAAATACGATACAAGTAGAGTTTATTATTGGAACCAACTCTATTATTGACTCAAATTAGTTTTCTGTAAAATTTCACCAGACTATTTTTGAAATATCATTCAGTTTATTTTGTAATAGCTTTAGGAGAGCTGGTTTTGACCAAAAATGTATCAGGATATAGATTAAAATTCATAATTTAAAGTTTGTAGCAGTGTAAGTGATTGAGTTGGGTTTTTTTGTTTTTTGTGTTTTTTTCAGCTGGTATCTAATTTCAAATTCTGAGTCTGAATACTTTCCAGCTATGTGGCTTTGCACAAGTTGCTTAATTTCTGTGAATTTCAATAATTCCCTTGCCTGTTAAACACAAATTGTAATAGTAGTACCTATTCCCTGATAGGGACTGACTTCGAAGGTTATATGAGAATGTGCACAAAAAATGCTTAGCCAACTGCCTGACACATAATGAGAGTTTGGTAAGTTTTAGTCATAGCTTTTATATTTTAAAACAAAATGGCTAGATGTAATAGATATAAATTTCTTTTTGTTTTTAAATATAAGTGACATCTTGTAAGCGGGGTAGTGACTACAATCATCTCCTATTTACAGAGTTTCTTGTTCATACTATACATGAAAAGTATTATCTTGATAGTACTATAATCTAAAATGACTCTCTGTCTTAGGGGAAATGCTCTTATGAGATGAAAAAGTCATACTTCAGATCAATAAATGTAGGATCGGAGAGGCAACGAGGTTAGGAAAATAAGGATGAACGATGAAGAGTTGGGAGGGAGGAAGGGAGAGAAGACCAAACTGCGATTTGGCTATGGAGACCATTTAGGACAACTAGCTCCTGGGTAATTGGTACCGAACCCTCAGCACTGGGGCTGATTAGCAATAGCACCTCTGCTCCCCCTCCCCACTGCTGCCACCCACACTGGGCACTGCTGCTGTTCAAGCACTTTTCTTTAGAGAAATCCCTTCAGGGTTGTCTCAAGGTAATATTCACATGAACTAGTTTCAATGTACCTAGAAGTTAATAAATTGCAACTACTGTTATTTTATTGCTTATAATTTAGGAATTCAAGCTCTATAGGCTCACAATTAAGGACAAAATTGGAGGTAGTGAAAGTTATGAAAGACACTAAGCTCAGGAACCACCAAACCGAAAATTTAGGTCAATGGCCTAAAGATAATTTTGAATTGCTAAACACTGTGGGATGAAGCAACTGGTTTTTAACCAAAGTCACAGAGCTTAAAGGTGGGACCGAAAACAGTGAGACTGCCAGCCAGGAGGTAAATACAGGACTGGCACATAGAACTGAGGACAGCTGGTTGTACTAGTGAGCAGGAAGAAGTTCTCTCAAGGAGACTGGCATTGTTGGCATTCACCCCAGCTGAGAAGCAAGCCAGGGCATGAGCTGGAAGTCTGGAACTCTCACATACTGGAAGAGCATTTTGATCAATACCTCCCCCCCATTCTGCTATGATAGGAAGTCTGTCTCTGTCTGTTTGATTCTTTAGCTTTAATCACTAATCAATGAGCAACCCCAGAAATGCTCACAAATTTATATTTAACTAGCATTTGCTGTGTATTTTTTCTCTTCATTTTTATTCTATTATATTCTTATCCTACTACATTCTTATCCTACTCTCAGACTCAGCACAGATTTTAAGTTCGTATCTGTAACTAAGGATGTAACATTTCTGATTTCTAATTTTTTCCCCTTTGTTGTCTCAGTTGTTCCGGTGGAAAACTTTCATCTCATCCGGAAAGAGTGAAATGCTCAGTAACTGAGGAAGGCAGTTTCCGTTCAAGTACATTTTTTTATCTTGGGAAACCCTCAAGCAAGAATTTTGCAACAGACACAAAAGTCTCAAACTCAATGTGCTGAATAATAACAGTCAAACCTTCTTGCATGGAGAATTCGTACACATGCTATTGTTATCATT
>NW_007750903.1:0-1706 GCF_000696425.1 Galeopterus variegatus | reverse complement strand
TGAATAATAACAGTCAAACCTTCTTGCATGGAGAATTCGTACACATGCTATTGTTATCATTCTTTTTCCTATTTTCATTCTAAGGGGTAGCACGATGACCTGGAAAGACTATGCACTCTCGGGCCACGCACACCTGTGTCTTAGTCCTTCTTCCCACTCTTACTCTCGCAACCTAGAGCAAGTGATTGGACCTCTTAGAGTACAATTTTCTCTTCTATAAAAGTGACATGCTACCCATTTTGGAGAACTGTTAGAAAGAAGTAAGAAAATATATGAGAGATCCAGCTTATGATAAGCACTTAGTAAATTATTGTTGTTTTTATTATCCAAGTTATCACTAATTATATTTTCCCATATTGTCAAATCACTCTAAAATATTGATGATTTTACATATGTTCTGTGAAATTATCATACTTCACATACTCTAGTAATTAGAGAACATCTGTCATTGGATAAGGCTCTTGCAAAGATAGAGCTTTTAAAGCATAGAATGAATAGAAATGATGTGATGGTGGTGGTGCTTATCTTCAGTTTCAGAAATCTTGGTGCTCAATTCCTTTCTTTAAAATTTTGATAGTTTAGTAGGTGCAGAGTAAGACACAGTTCTTGCCCTCAAGGCAAAATAAACCTAGTATGGAATACAGAGAAAAAACAAGGAAGAAAAATTTGATGGGTGCTATAAACATTATACAAAGTTAAAAGAAAGTTAGGTAGATGGACCAGCAAAGGCTTTGATGGCCTTGGAAAGATTTAACAGGGTTACATGCAATTTTGCATAGAAGAACCAGCAGGTTAGTAGATATAGTAAACTGTGGCATGTTTGGTGATAAAACTAAGTATGTTGTGGACCAACTTTTTGCAAATTCTTTTAGTAGAACAACCTTTTTCCAAATAAAAAGTTATGCAGAATCATAATGTAAAAAAGTTCAAAGTTACTTAATAAGTTAGAATAAAGTTATAAGTTCAAACTTATTACAATTACTCCTATGATGTTCTGGTTTAATAACATGTAGACATTTGAACCCTGGGGTAACAGATGACAGTTTCTGTCTCAGCATTCTTTGCACTTGAAACAAAACTTGATGAAACTCCTACTGAACTTTGGAAATACCACTAGGGTAGAGAATTTGAAGTATAGTTTGACAGATTTGCCCTTAACTCAGTTAAAAATGGGAGCCTTCGAGGGTTTCTCAGTGTGGAAATAATACAGAGTAGCACAGCACTAGAAAGATTCATCTTATGAAATAAACAGGATAAAGTGGGAGAAATGAAGATTAGAAACAAGGAGACCTTTTTATTAGCAGACTTTTGAAATAGTGCAAAAGGGGCTGAACCAGGCCCAAAATTAGGGTGAAGGAAGAACAAGGTATTTAATTAAAATTTTGGTTTACATTGGAGTGTTATTTTCCAGTAAGAGATCTATTTTAATTTCACAGTCTTGATGATACTGTAGCTGTTATTACTTCTACATTTAACATATGTAATTTTGTTGGTTTTTTCAAATCCCAGTTCTCTGGAAAATAATTATGAAATAAGAAATGGAACCTTTTGTAATCATTTTGGAAGGCTGACTTTTAGAAATGTGTTTGGTTGAAAATACTGTTCTGAAAAATATTTTGTTTTCCTTTTTTTTTTTTGTTTTTAGGCCTTTAGTTCTTTAGCTCTTGTCCCATACTCTTTTTTTTTTTTTTTTTTTTTTTTTTTTT
>NW_007750902.1:5058-9690 GCF_000696425.1 Galeopterus variegatus | reverse complement strand
TTGGTATTTTGATGGGGATTGCACTGAATCTGTAGATGGCTTTGGGTAGTATGGACATTTTTAAAACATCGATCCTTCCAACCCATGAACATGGAATATCTTTCCATCTTTTGGTGTCCTCTTTAATTTCTTTCACTAGTATTTTGTAGTTCTCCATATAGAGATCTTTCACCTCCTTGGTTAAATTAACACACAGGGTTTTTTTGGTTTTGGGGGGGCTTTTTTTTTTTTTGGTAGCTATTGTAAATGGACTTGCTTTCTTGACTTCTTTTTCTGCTAGTTCATTGTTGGTATATAAAAACACTACTGATTTTTCTATATTAATTTTGTGTCCTGCAACTTTACTGAATTTGTTTATCAGCTCTAGGAGTTTTTTGTGGAGTCTTTAGGTTTTTCTATATATAGAATCATGTCATCTGAAAACNAACATGGAATATCTTTCCATCTTTTGGTGTCCTCTTTAATTTCTTTCACTAGTATTTTGTAATTCTCCATATAGAGATCTTTCACCTCCTTGTTTAAATTAACACACAGGGTTTTTTGGGTTTTGGGGGGCTTTTTTTTTTTTTTGGTAGCTATTGTAAATGGACTTGCTTTCTTGACTTCTTTTTCTGCTAGTTCATTGTTGGTATATAAAAACACTACTGATTTTTCTATATTAGTTTTGTGTCCTGCAACTTTACTGAATTTGTTTATCAGCGCTAGGAGTTTTTTGTGGAGTCTTTAGGTTTTTCTATATATAGAATCATGTCATCTGAAAACAGACAATTTTACTTCATCTTTTCCAATTCAGATGCCCTGTATTTCCTTCTTTAGCCTGATTACTCTGACTAGTACTTCCAATACTATGTTTAATAGGAGTGGTAAAAGTGGGAATCCTTGTTTAGTTCCTATTCTTAAAGGAAAAGCTTTTAGATTTTCCCCATTCGGGATGATGTTGACATTGGGTTTGTCATATATGGCTTTTATTGTGTTAAGATACTTTCCTTCTATACATAGTTTGTTGACAGCCTTTATCATTAAGGATGTTGAATATTGCCAAATGATGCTTTTTCTGCATCTACTGAGATAATCATATGGTATGAAAAGCCATTTAAAACCATGCAAATCTAATTCTAAAACCTCACCCTAGACATTCATAAGGATATTAACCTGGCTATTCATTTTTCCAGTTGAAGATCTGAGAAAGAGTCATTACAGCCAGAAAGTCATCTACTTGTTACATACTCATGGGGAACAGCGTGTAGTGGGCATTTGAACACAGGGGTAAATGGAACATTTTTACTGAGTGCATATTGTGCCAGGCACTATGCCAGGTACTGTGCTGAATGAGTTAAACAATATTTTTCTTTAATCATAATTTAATCCTTATTATTCTGAACTACATCAGCATTCGCAGCAAGGCCATAATATTTACTGAGGGCTTACTATGCTGCAGGCAAGGTGCTAATCCATTTATCTCATTTAAAGCACAAAATTTATCAGGTAAATTCTTGGACAATAAATAAAGAAATAGGGCTTAGAGAGGTTCAGGAACTGCAAAGTGATCCCGGCTGGAATGATTCCAGAGTCCACGCTCTTACCCTTCACTCTAACAGTACAGTGGACAGGGACTCCAACAAACTGCCAAGGAGAGGTATAGAAAGAGAGGCCTTATAAGAGGTCTTGACCTGAAAAGAATTTCTAGGGTCACTACTCATCTTGAGAGCATTAAAGCAAGAAAAGCAACTGCTTTTTTGATCAACTACTGCCAATAAGTCCTGCTTATAAAATCAATCTACAGCCACAGGGGTTGGGGCTAGAGCTAGAATCAGCTGTTCTACTATTTCTAAGATATTCTAAAAAGTTTCCACTGCTGTGAAAGAAAATAGCAGATCTGGAATAGAAATCACCATGGTTCCTAAGAATATCTAATCTGGAACTAAAGTATATTAATTGCTTTCTATAATCATTCACCACATTTAAAATTTTAAGATACCCAAGTGGTATTTCACAGGTAGGCAACCAAATCTACCCATGACTCATGTAAAAGCTTTTCAGAGACTCAGGGTCCCATATAACTATTCATTCATTCATTCATTCATTCATTCAATGAAGATTTAAGGACCCTATTAAGCATTATCATCAAAGAATATTTATGAAGTATACTGTGAATATGATGTAGTCCCAAGTAACTTTTAAAGCAATATGTCTCTATTATAAGTATAAATTCACTACTCAGTACTTACCTGAGTTAAACAATATTTTTCTTTAATCATAATTTAATCCTTATTATTCTGAACTACATCAGCATTCGCAGCAAGGCCATAATATTTACTGAGGGCTTACTATGCTGCAGGCAAGGTGCTAATCCATTTATCTCATTTAAAGCACAAAATTTATCAGGTAAATTCTTGGACAATAAATAAAGAAGTAGGGCTTAGAGAGGTTCAGGAACTGCAAAGTGATCTCAGCTGGAATGACTCCAGAGTCCACGCTCTTACCCTTCACTCTAACAGTACAGTGGACAGGGACTCCAACAAACTGCCAAGGAGAGGTATAGAAAGAGAGGCCTTATAAGAGGTCTTGACCTGAAAAGAATTTCTAGGGCCACTACTCATCTTGAGAGCATTAAAGCAAGAAAAGCAACTGCTTTTTTGATCAACTACTGCCAATAAGTCCTGCTTATAAAATCAATCTACAGCCACAGGGGTTGGGGCTAGAGCTAGAATCAGCTGTTCTACTATTTCTAAGATATTCTAAAAAGTTTCCACTGCTGTGAAAGAAAATAGCAGATCTGGAATAGAAATCACCATGGTTCCTAAGAATATCTAATCTGGAACTAAAGTATATTAATTGCTTTCTATAATCATTCACCACATTTAAAATTTTAAGATACCCAAGTGGTATTTCACAGGTAGGCAACCAAATCTACCCATGACTCATGTAAAAGCTTTTCAGAGACTCAGGGTCCCATATAACTATTCATTCATTCATTCATTCATTCATTCAATGAAGATTTAAGGACCCTATTAAGCATTATCATCAAAGAATATTTATGAAGTATACTGTGAATATGATGTAGTCCCAAGTAACTTTTAAAGCAATATGTCTCTATTATAAGTATAAATTCACTACTCAGTACTTACCAGAAATTTTAAAAACATCAGATCTTATTTGAACCTCAAATCTTTGAAGTCAGAGTTCCTATCTACATTTTGGAAATGAAGAAACAGAATTAGTGGTATTAAGAAACTAGCCTAAGGTATTACAATTACAGAATAACAGGCCAGGATTTCAACCAGATTTAAATGACTCCAAAGCCTGGGCTCTTACCCATGACACTCTACTCACTAAGAGCATACAAACTGCCAGTAAGAATGGGCCTATAGGTGGCAGTAAGTGGGCTTTATTTCATTTTCTGTATAATAAAGGTTGCACAGAAAAAGTATAAAACATGATAACAGACTGGTTAATTTATTTTATTTATTTATGAGGCCACTGCAGTATTATTCAGCATGCTGATGAAATAATATAATGACAAATACTATTTCTGTTAATACATCACCCAAACTACCCAATAGTCAGGGAGAATAGTGAATTGGGTCTCTACTAACAAATCAACTGAAGGTCTCAATTACTGTAGATTTAGTGCTGATGCTAATAAGATTTTCAGCAATCTGTGATCAAAAGAAAGCTAGTAAGCCAGAAAAGAATTTCAAATTGATATAGCACAGAAAGATGTCTACAAATGCACTGTTTCACTCAAGTGTTCGTTTAACACTGTGACCAAGAGATGTTTCTACCAATGCATGAAGATACACTAACCCAAAGTAACTATTCTCAGACTCTACTGTCCTAGAATTCAATGACTGGCCTGTACAATAAAATATTTCTTGATCAGGGCATCATTAACCAGCATCCTCGAACCCCAGGTACTTTAAGATCATTGGCTTTTTCTCTACACCAATAAAGTCCCTTTAATTATTACCTCTCAGCATTGTTAGTCTATTCCTATCTACTGGCTTCTTCCTTTCTACCTACTATTCCCAACTTCTCAGCAAAAATCTTGCTATGGTCTTTATGCTCTCTATGTAATCTTATTTCCTTTCTGTCCTTAGGTCCCAAACTTCAAAAAGTAGCTTTAACATCTATTCTTTCCTTTACCGTGATGTGGTTTATTCCTCATTTCTCTCCCAAACTCCAGTCCCACATCTGTGACTGCATGCTTGATATTTTCAGTTGAAAATTTCAACTTCTCTGAAACCTAAATCATCTTTCCATAAAATTAGTAATTACTTCTGTCTTCTTTTTGTTTGTTAGTTCCTTATTCTCTTTCTCAACATTTAGTTTGCCCCTTCCTGACCATTATGACAGCCATGAACTTAGTTAAACTCATATAGTTTACCTCATTTAATTTTCTGCTTCTCATCTCTTACTCTTCCAGTCCTTGCCATATACCATCAACAGACTAAACCTTAAAACACTACCTCCATCATCATAAGGCTACTCATTTCAACATCTACAACAATTTGACTTCAATATATACGTATATCCAATCATTATCTTATTTACCCCAACATGAACTCAATACTCCAATTAAAACCACCTATTTAACTCTTCCCTTGAATATAATTGGGCCTTCTCATTTCT
>NW_007750902.1:2414-4026 GCF_000696425.1 Galeopterus variegatus | reverse complement strand
GATTTTAACCACTGGCTAAATGTTGGTGATGTTTGTTTGTTTCATTGTTGTTTATTTCTTTTTCATAATTCCATTCACCATCAGCTGGAAAATACTGCTTTAAAATCAGGTAAAGTTTTATTCTGACACCCTAATTGGTAAAACGTATTTTTAAATATCTCAAAGAACAACAACAGCACAAAACCTTGATTTCTAAGCTGTCTGAAGTTTGTTTGAATTAGGCTAAATCTTCTACTACAAAGTCTTGACACACATATAAGATGATGTATGGAATCATCAAGAAATTATATAATTTCTTATATCAATAATTACATAACATATTACATCTCCCAAATTGTACATAGATATTCTAAGCACACACCTATAAGTTCAAATTTCCACTTTTATAAAAGGAAACAAAGCTACACAGGTTGTCTTTTGTCTGGGGAAAATCACCCAAGATTGGAATTCTGGGGCAAAGGGCATTACATGTAATATCAAATAAATCCTGTCCGCAGAAAATCTGCAGAATACCACATGCTTGATGACTCTATATTCCTTCGTATCACAGGCACTAATTTCTTTTCTATTTTTAAGTACCAGGAAGTGCTATTTCTTGGTGATCAAGAGTTCAAAAATAATAAAGTTTATGGGTGTTTCAAGTTTAACTTCAAAGTCATTCATCTGTAAAACTGAAGACAAGAAACACAAAAACACAGTTGGAAAGCACTTGAAAATATATACCAGTTATATCACAACTACTATATTTTTTGAGAACCTGGTATGTTTGATGACTCTGTGGTCAAAGTATAGGTACATAATGCTTTAAAGAACATACAAATTGGGACAGTTAGGCATCTCTTCTGCTATAATATTTGATCAGCAGTTGCTAACATGCTAGTCAGAAATCTCATGTTACAAAAGCAGGGCCAAAATTTTGAGATTTATAATTCCTGTAACATTGGTAATATTCTGAATGGATTCCTCCTTTACCATTTAATCTTCCTTATTTAATATATTGCCTGTGGCTGCTCCTGGTTTTACATGCAGAGTTTTCTAAAAATAAATATGGGATTTATAGACTTAGAATTAACAGATCTCCTGTCTTCAGTTTCTCCATATATCCAAGTAGATACTAATATCCTCCTGGGTACTTAATGTGGTAGGATCCATTTTAAATAACTTCTCAGATTACAAAATCCATTCCTCATCTAAGATCTGTTCCTCAACCATATAGCGGACTCTGGTAGCCATCTTTATACCTTGTGATCCCACCCTCTCAGCCATAGCTGAGATGTCCACCAAGGAGATGGCCAACCCCCAATTAGCCAAACAGATTCTCTGTCCCAGAAATGTGTTGGGGGGATACAGTCTCTGCTGGTCAATGAAAGTGAGAAGATGTAAATTATTTGAGGAAACCACTTTTTACCATGTGGATGGAAAATCAAAGAAAGCCAATCTGCACAGAGAGACTAAAGAATTGTCCGGAGCCATTAGAGCCCAGCTGCCTGCCTGTCCAGAGCCAAAAGAGCCCGCCCAGCTATTGCCTCGAGGCCTCAGAGTCTTGTTTGTTGTTATCTTCCGTCCGTCCCCCTCCTGTGCACTATGGGTGTAGGTAACTTTGCAACTTGCC
>NW_007750902.1:0-329 GCF_000696425.1 Galeopterus variegatus | reverse complement strand
AGCCCAGCAGAAAGTACACAGTCTTACTAGATGGAGGATGTCTAGAAGGAAAACCAGAGAAAGGGGAAGAGAAAAACTCAGTGTAATATATGCCCCTCAAAGTGAGACCTTGATTCCTGATAATATTACAACAGAAAGACTGAAACAATATAACAATATTTTTAAATTAGGACCTCTATTTAAAATTACCAAAAACTATAGGTATAGGTTTTTCCCCATATGGTTGCTAGTGAATGGAATGTTAATAACAACAACAAAAAAAAAAACGACAGAAAAAGTTATTTCAATATAACAGTCTAATTTCCCCATTGTATAAGGACTAAAATATT
>NW_007750901.1:9463-9690 GCF_000696425.1 Galeopterus variegatus | reverse complement strand
AAACTGCTGTCTTTGAGATCAGAAATTCTTTCTTCTGCTTGATGTAGTCTGTTGTTGAGACACTCATCTGTGTTTTTTTCATTTAGTGAATTCTTCAAATTCTCCAAAAGTCTTTTTGATTTTTTTAATGATGTCTATCTCTTTGCTGAATTTCTCATTCATATTTTGAAGTGTTTTTCTGATTTTGTTGAACTGTTTGTATTCTCTTGTATCTTGGTGAATTTCCT
>NW_007750901.1:5953-6295 GCF_000696425.1 Galeopterus variegatus | reverse complement strand
AGTTTACTACAATTTGTGTTGGAGATGACCGATTTCGGTTCAGTCTATCTGGGGACTTTGAGCTTATTGTATTAGGATGCTTGTCTCTTTGCCATGATTAGGAAAATTTTCGGCTTTTATTTTATTATATAGATTTTCAACATCTTTTTTTGTTTTCTTCTCCTTCTGGAATGCCTGTAATTTGAAAATTTGCTCACTTAATAGTATCTCATAGATCTTGGAAGCTTTGTCCATCCTTTTAAATTCTTTTTTCTTTCTTTTTGTCTTCCTGTGTTGTTTCAAAACTGCTGTCTTTGAGATCAGAAATTCTTTCTTCTGCTTGATGTAGTCTGTTGTTGAGAC
>NW_007750901.1:3480-3932 GCF_000696425.1 Galeopterus variegatus | reverse complement strand
TTATTGGGTAAAAGGTAGGGCAGCTAGTTAAGCTTGCTGTGAAAAAGCCCATTCTGCTCTTTTTGGTGGGGTATGGGGCCACTAGGCAGGTCTGCAGTAAAGGGGCCCCTCCAGGTGCTTTTGTACACAAAAAGTTTCAGAAATAATTTAAGACTTTTTTATGATGTTTTCTTCTTCAAGAGAGGATTTCCTGTGTTTCTGGCTGGCACCTAGAACCTAAGAAGTAAAAGTTCCAGATAACCTTCACCCAATCAAATAATTAGATGGTTCAAACTTGGCTTGAGTTACTTTGAAGGCTACTGTATTTTCTATTCACCTCTACTCCAAGAATGCAACACTTTGTGGTCTCAAATAAAAGGCTATTTGATTTTTCTTATTGGTAGACCTTCAGTTTCATTGTTGTCCCTCAGGGTAAAGCATCCATAGAAATTTCCACCCGGTTTTTCTTGTTT
>NW_007750901.1:0-278 GCF_000696425.1 Galeopterus variegatus | reverse complement strand
AATGTGGAAGAGGTAGCTGTCTCCTCAGATGTACAGGCATCAACATAAAGACATAAAGGTCAAGAAAGGACAGAGAAATGTGACACCACCAGAAGAAACCAACAAAGTGACAGCAAAGGACGCAGAAGAATAGCAGATTTATGAAATGTCTTACAGAGAATTCAGAATGATCCTCTTAAAGATGTTCAGGAAGTCACAAGAAAATGCAGATGAAAACTAAATTGTATTAGGATAACAATCTAGGAGCAGAACAAGAAACTTAGAAAAAGAAATAGAAT
>NW_007750900.1:12363-12565 GCF_000696425.1 Galeopterus variegatus | reverse complement strand
TTTTTAATAAATTATTTACTTTCAGATATTGAAACCATCTCCATCTCAAACAGCTAATCCACCGAAGAAAAAGTGAATAAAGGAATTCTGTAAAGAAACCATCAGATTTGTTAAGGACATACTTCATAATATATAAGTGTCCACTGTAAAACCATCCAGTCATTTGACACCCTTTATGATGTCACACCTTTTAACTTAAGGA
>NW_007750900.1:7103-11098 GCF_000696425.1 Galeopterus variegatus | reverse complement strand
CATAGTATTACCCAGTATTTGGTAATGTGATTATGTGGTACCTTGGCTTTAGTTTTTAATTTGCACAAAACACTTTTGCCATGCTTAACTTTTTGGTAACACCCTCGCCTGCATTGGTTTTGTTTTTGGGGGGTTTTGTTGTTGTTGTTGTTTTGTTTTTAGATTTACAGAACATGAGAATCCTTTTTTGACAAGTCGTGGAAAGCTGACACTATCTTTTTTTTTTTTTCTCTCTATACGAAGGATGTATTTAAATGAATGCTGGTCAGTGGGACATTTTGTCAACTACGGGTGCTTAACTGCCTAATATTGCCATGTGAATGTTGCATACGATTGTAAGGCTTATGTCACTAAAGATTTTTATGCTGATTTTTCATAATCAAAGGTCTTACGATATTGTACTGACATACTTTGTAGTGAAAAATAGTAGCAATAATTTCTGTACCTGATCAAGAGTTTATTGCATTTCTTTTCCTGTTCTCCTTTTTTTAAAGGTTAGTATCAACAAATGGCAAGGAGTAGAAAAATCAACAAAATGATTTTAGGAGAACTTACAGGATTACAGGACACAGATTTGTGATTCTTTGGATGTGACACTATTGGATGTGATTCTAAAAGCTTTTTATTGAGCATTGGCAAATGTGTAAGCTTCATAGGGATGGACATCATATTTATAATGCCCTTCTATATGTGCTACCATAGATGTGAAATTCTTGACCTTAATATCGTCTTTGAAAATGTTAAATTCAGAGTTCTGTTAACTTAGATTTTATGAACTGGTGCATTGTATTACTGCAAGAGATCTGATTTTCAGCACAGTGCAAAAGTTCTTTAAAATGCATATGTCTTGTTTTCTAATTCCATTATGTTTTAAAGCACATTTTAAATGTAGTTTTCCCATTTAGTAAAACTTGTCTAATTGATATTAATCCTGACTGATTATTTTATTCCTTTTTTAAAAATTTACAGTGAGACATTTGAACACACATTTTATTCGGGTAGATATTATGTTCTCGATGTATACTGAGTGACTTCTGAAAGTGTTCATGAACTGCGTATGATATATTAGGTTAGGTCACATAAGCTTTTATCTAGTGTGATTTAAATAACTTTCTGATTGGAGTGTAAGTTTAGCACTTTCTAATAATAGAATTTTACATGTACTCTTTTAGTAGTCATATTGAAGCAGATCTAGAAAATAAGCCTTTGGCAGGGAAAGGGCAGTTTATTACTCTCAGGATTAGTTAAAACTTATTAATCTGGGTCTTACTGGGTTTTTGTAAAAAATTGTCTAGGTCAATACTACATATGAAAAAATAGTAATTAAGCAAATTAATATTGGTCATTAAATTTAAAGAATAGTAATTTATTATGTTTAAAAATTATTTGAACACTTTAAACAACTATTATAACTTTTATTCATGTACAAATAATATGTTCATTACAAATATTTGCTTTGCTTCATTGCTACATTATATAAGTAAAACTTCATTTCTTAGGAGGAAAATATCCTTTAATTCCAGTGCCAGTAACTTATATGGTTCTTCTTTCTGATTTTTTCATTTTAGTGATTTTCTATATACAATTTAATCCACATGTTGTGACATTCAAAATCATTAAATATACTAGCTGTCTCTTATAATGTGATGATCACATGGGTAATAAAGCAAGGTTATTATGGTCAAATTATTTTAGTTCTTGAATGCAAAGTGTCAACTAGAGTGGATCCTTTGCATTTGAAGCTTTAACATTCATTGTTTTACTTTTGCAAAAGGACAAATTTTAATCATCAGTGAGACTGTTTTGTGAAGTGTTGAGTCATCAGGTACTAGAGCCTAGCCAACTACCCAGTATCCATGCTGTGATATCCCTTCATTATAAAGAATACTTAGACATTCCTGACTTTTTTGTTTGTTTGTTTGTTTTTTGTTTTTTAACTGAAAAGTAATGTCAGGAAGAATTTTAAAGATTAAAGTATGTAGTTAATTTGTCATAAAGGGTGTTCAGGAGAATCAAGCCTTTCAAGAAAATTTTCATCAGGGCAAAGCCTGGAATATCTTGAGATGTCACTTAAGAATATAAAAGTGTATTATATTGAGCCAAGCAACTGAAATATGTCTCAATGTATAATTTCAGGTAGATCCCTTTGTCTCCATGGCAATCAGAACTTTTGAACCAAAAGACTAATTTTTTAAACATTTTTATGCTAAAAGTATTTAGAGAAGGAGGGTGGACAGTCTGAATTCTTATTTCTAACCAACTTAATCCACCTCTTTTCCTAATGAATCCGTGAGTGAATCAAAGCTGCACCTGACAAGACACTTACTATAGGCCTTACTTTACTAATGCAGCCACTTAGAAATAGGTTGTCCCCCTTTTTGCTGGTAGCTTTCAAAGGTTTATAATTTCCTAAGACTGATAAAAAGTGGTTAGAAGAATTTTAAAGTAACAGCATACTTTGTAAAATAAACAGTAACTTAATGGGAACTGGTTCCATATAAGTATACAACTGTACTGGTTCCATATGAGTACGTACCTTTTATCATTTTTATTCTCTTCATAAGGTTTAATCAACAAAAGTTAAACTTAGATACAGGGTAACAATTTTGATCTTTTAATATTGGAATTTACAAGTAAGTTTTAATGCCAGAATTTCTAAATACATCTCCTTGTTAGGAAATTTTAAAAGTTAAAGCTTGTTTCCTTCAACCACCACCTTTTGAGTTCCTTAACTTACACCATAAGCTTCTTTAATTTCTCATTGTAATTTACTTCTTTTCTCATTCAGGTTGCCAGTGTTTTATTAACCCTTATCTCTACAAAAGAAGGCCATAAATATTTGCTTCTTTCCTTTTAGGGATCTTTGTGGTTATAAAATCGTACTTGTAATACCACATTGTTTTGGGTATCTATAGGGTGGAAGGTTGCAAGTGTATGAGGGTGGAAGGGGGGCTGCATGTTTGTGTGCACACACGCGTGTGGAGGGAGAGAGAGAGAACAAACTGACTGCCTGAGGTTACAGGTTCAGTTCAGCATTTCTTTCAGACATTACATGCAAAAAGTTGGGAACCTGGGTAGGATGCGTGTTAATATTTACAACTGCTACAGCTGCTTCATCTGAGTAATTTAATATATGTGCAGGCCAAAATTCTTCCCCCAAAAGTCCTGACAGATTATGACACCAATTTATTAAAAGGCACAGTAAGTTATGGTTTATCATATATAAACTGATTATTGACAAAGTCTCAAAGACAAAAAATATAACAGGTTAAAACTCTAGAAGGTGCTCCTTATGTAACAAACTTAATTTGAATTAACTTTAAAGTCTTAAGCCTCCTAGTATATTTCTTGAACAAAAATGAGCTCAGGAAACAAAACCAGAGTATTGAAACTTTATATTAGGCTACCTCTAATATATAACTCTCAAACTGATAATTGGAACAGTTTCTGAAAATGCTGCCACTTAGCAACAGACTGACACACCTGTTTATCATTCTTAATGAACATGAACTTTGTGTCTAGCTCTTAATTTAATAAAAATTCCTGAGAGGGTAGAATCACTTGAGAAAGCTTATGTCTCTTCAAACTCGTGAAACTACTTATTTTACCAAATTAATAATTAAAAAGCTACTGATTATCTCAGAAAATCTTGTGAGGCCCAGGGTCCAACTCAGCACATATTATTGTTACATCCTGTATGACTGCAGTAAGAAGTTTTAGAAACACAAATCTCAATCTCGTGATAATTGTCTCAGGTGTTGTATAACCCATCTCCAGCTGGGGCATGGTAACTCCAACCGAAATTAATTTGATCAATCATTTCAAAGATCTAGGTGAAAATCTTTCTGTAATGGTAACGTAAAAGACTGTTTTGGGAGGGAGATCGTAATCCTTTAGCAAATGAGTTCCCTATACACTGGGTATGCTCACTGACAAATTGACACAGTCGTAATCCATTCCAATTTTAATAGAGCATCAATTATTCCTTATACAGA
>NW_007750900.1:2669-3331 GCF_000696425.1 Galeopterus variegatus | reverse complement strand
CACATAGTAGGCATGCAAATATTTGTTTAAGGAATGGCAAATGAGTTTCAAAAATGACTACGTCTATTTCATCTATCATTATTTTGACACCTTGACCTGAAGAAACTTGCCACAAATCATAAGGTTCCAGTTTTCATTTATCCTCATGGAGTTGCTTTTGTCTCTTAGGACAAGAATGCTTGAGAAAGCCTCAAGAGAAAATTGGTTTGAGTCTGTGCTGCCAAATAAATGATTCTTTGTCAAAACCGTGGTGCTTATATTGTAGAATATTGGTAAATATAAGAAGTCAAAGTATGCAGTTACTTGAAAGAACATTTTGCATCTAGAACCTGACAGTCACATGGGGGATGTTGCCTGTTGAGAAACGAACATTCCTAGATCCTGTTCATTACTTTCTGGCCTCCCCATTTCTGTAGTCATCTGTCTTATTGATCTTAAAGTCACCTTTGTAGTGAGNCATCAATTTCACTTTTAAACATTTATAGAAAAACTACATATGTTTATTATGGGGTTTATAAAAGCAGGAGCAGTATTCATAATGTTTGGCTTTAAGATGCAGGCACTGACGATTCAGACCACCAACTAATCAGAACCTGTGCCATCTGTAAATATGGCCCTACAGAGGCATTGCAGCTGATGACTGGCTGTGTACAAAAATGCTT
>NW_007750900.1:0-503 GCF_000696425.1 Galeopterus variegatus | reverse complement strand
TTCTCCTAACTTACTTTCCCTTTGCATTGTGTATGCAAGTCTTTCATGGCATAACTCATTGCCCCTTGTATTTTATTCATTTGTGTCTGTATTTGTCTAGAAAGGTCTAGAAGAAGGCCATGTTGTACTCATTGTTTATTTTCCATATCTCCCATTTTATAACAGTACTTTCCATGTAGTACACAATCAATGTTCAGTCAATATTTCATAGTCAAGGTTGGAAATTAGTAATCATTAGAAAACCCGGATACCTTGCAAAAGAAAGAAATGAGACAGACCAACTGACCAAGAAATCACGGAAGGGTCCTCAGGAAAAGCCAGAGGAATGAAGCATTAAGCAAACATTTTCCTGTATATTTCTACAAACAGTTGATACTGTTCCATTCCCCCAGTATCAAAGGAACATGCAGAAAGTATCAAAGGCATTTGCACGGAAAAATTGCTTCCCAGATGGCCTCCTCTTCTTACTTGTGATTTTGCCATTATCTTGCTGTGTGAGTCCA
>NW_007750899.1:7239-9691 GCF_000696425.1 Galeopterus variegatus | reverse complement strand
CGGGAGCGCCACCGCGCTCCCAAGCGGCGCACTCTCCAGTGCGCCACCGGGCCAGCCCAAATTACTCATTTTTTAATAGACTATTTTTTAGGTCAGTTTTTAGATTCACAGCAAAATTGAGAGGAGGGTACAGAGATTTCCGCTATACCCCCTCCCCCACATATACACAGCCTCCCCTCATTATCAACAGCCTCCAAATGTACCTGGTACAAACATAGCAGGAGGTACATTTGTTACAATCAATAAACTTACATTGACACATCATTATCACCCACATAATTTACATTAGGTTTCACTCATGCTGTTGTACATCCTATAGGTTTGGACAAACGTATAATGACATGCATTCACCATTACAGTGTCATGCAGAGCAGTTTCACTGCCCTAAAAACCCTCTGTGCTCTGCCTATCAGTTACTTATTTTTAAATTTGTCTGTCAGTAGCTCAAAATTTGGGACTTAATTTTCTACGTCTACCTCAGGTGAACTTCTTTTTAAACAGAATTGTCTGATGTAATTTAAAATGTCTTGACATATATGGAAATGTTTTTGCATCAAGAAGACCATGCACCTCATCACCCCCAGGAAAAGCCAATGCAACACAAGTATATGACCACTTTACCTCAATGTCATTCTAACCATGTGCACAAAGGCTGCTGAATCCCAAACACACCTGTCTTTCCCATGTAGAAGCCTCATAATCCATTTCTAAACACCAAATTGGGACTACAAATAAAAGGTTATGACACAGCAGCATGCAATTTTTTCCCCCCTCAAGAGAGACAAAGTAAATTCAGTTGCAATTTTCTTTCTTCTAGAGGAGTTTCTAGGATTCAACACAACATTAAATTTTTGGCCTGTCTCTTTAATTTGAGAAATTGTAAAAACGACGACAGATGGCACACAGAATTGACTTATGTCCTCTATTCTTTACTCATGAAGGGAGTGCATAGAAACTTTGATAAAGGCAGAAGCTACAGCATGCAGGTCACTGTTAAAATTATCTAATGGCTCTCTGGACATCTAACATCCGAACGTTCTGCCTTTCTTTTTTAGACATTCTTTAAAACCAACAAGCACTGTTGTAGGTTGCCACTGGTGACCATAGCCCTGACATTCGGTACCCTTCTGTCCCAGTAAGGACATGATGGATGTGCCATTAGCTCTGAACCTCGGCAACCTCTGAATTTACCACTGTTCCCACCCCAATCTCCTGCCCCCACCTCTCAAAATCATTATGAAATAGGAAGAATGCTCAAGCTTACAGTTAATTGGAAACATTGCAAGAGAAGAGGAATGCTTAGGACAGCATGTCCACGAGAAAATAAATCACCCAGCATTGTTATTTAATGCATTGTGACATCATTTCCTGAAATTAAACAGAGATGACACCAATTCAGACCATCTCCAGTATAAGTTTCCATTCAAATAATTCACAGATGTTTTCTTCTGGCAAGCAGAAAAACAATGCAAAGGCTAAGGCCAGGGGCGGCCTCACTCTGCTGCATGTTTGCGGGAAGCTCTCTGCTGGTGTTTCTCAGCTGTGTGTTCTGCATATGCATTTCCACATAAGTATCTCTTAGCGATGAGCCCCACTTGCATTCTGTGTACATGTGCATATCTGAATATGAGAATGGCTATCTCTCACTGTGTAAGTAAGGCCGACATTTCATATGTGGTATTAATTTGACCTGTAGCTATTAGTATTAAGTAGACCCATCTCTGAATCATGAAGGCGCTAATTTCCAAGTAGAAATAACTAATGTCCATGAAATGCTGATTCGATTAACCATTCAAAGTCTTTAAAAAGATGTCTAATGATAGGAATTATCACAGTGTCTCCATGGATACACTTGTAGAAATGGACAAGTGGAGAAACTGGGGTATAGATGAACGAAGTGGGCAGCACTGTATCTCTGACCCTTGGTGATTTCATGAGACACTAGAGGCCTCAAGCTGCTGCAAACCCAAGCACACAACCAAAACACCAAAATACTTGACATCCGTGCAGCACATGACAGTTTACAAATTGACTGCATGATTTGAGCAACCTAGCAACCCAATCGGCCAAGTAGCGTGGATATTTACTATTTGCATTTTGAAGGTAAGAAATAGGTTCAGAAAATTGAATAACTTACCCGAGATCACAGAGCTCAAACTGAAATCTTATAATTTCACATTCAGTGACCCCTTTTTAAAAAACCATACCATGGGCCGGCCTCGTGGCTCACTCGGGAGAGTGCAGCACTGGTAGCGCCGAGGCCGCAGGTTCGGATCCTATATAGGGATGGCTGATGCGCTCACTGTCTGAGTGTGGTGCGGACAGCACCATGCCAAGGGTTGCGATCCCCTTACCAGTCAGGGAAAAAACAAACAAACAACAACAAAAAAACCACCACACCATGCTATCTCACAGATAGCCTAGACTTCTACACTCCAAGGAAGCAGGCAAC
>NW_007750899.1:5552-6332 GCF_000696425.1 Galeopterus variegatus | reverse complement strand
CCACCACACCATGCTATCTCACAGATAGCCTAGACTTCTACACTCCAAGGAAGCAGGCAACATTAGATTCTGTTCACACACTAGAGCATTCTCTACCAAAAGTAGAGGCATTGAGGAATTCTGAACTATTCTATGACCAACTTCTTCTCCACTTGCCACCTCATCCCACAAGGCTACATCCTTAGTAGGTCTCTCTAATATTATCACCTTGCATCAATGAGCAGCAACTGAACGTTTAGAAGACAGAGTTTAGATCATGTTCTCTCCTACTTACAGGTATTTGGAACTTATTTAGCAAAATCTGGTCTCCCAACCTCACACAGCCCCAAGAAAGGATGTGGTAACTCCCCCAGGTCCATTGGTTAAAGCACCATGCTAGCCATTCAATAGATTAAAATAAGACTTACAGTTTACTTTATATTGTGTACTTATTATAAGAGCCAGACATGGGTCTGAGTGCTGTACATTATTTCATTTAACTCCTACAATAACCCTAGTAGGTGAGCCTAGAATTAGCACCATCCTATAGATATGGAAAGCGAGGCTCAGAGAGGATAATGGCTCAAGATCAAAAATCTACTACGTGGCAGATTCCAGGCCCTATGCTCTTAACCTTGACACTGTACTGCCTCATTTAATATAAAAGCCGTCTGGATCTGCACAAGATGAAGAGAGCTAGTTAAAGGGCAAAACAGTCTAAGTCTCTCCCTCTATCTGCTCCTTCTCCTCCCCTCCCTCCTTCCCTCCTTCCCTTCCTCTCCTCTGTGTGTGTGTGTGTGT
>NW_007750899.1:1987-3191 GCF_000696425.1 Galeopterus variegatus | reverse complement strand
AAAAAAAAAATCTTGAATCTCCACCTTACAAACAAAGGCATTACGGCACCTATAACCCTTCTGCATTTGTCATATAAATACATGACATGTTTGCAAACTGGTTTGGTGATTAGAGTTGCTCCTGATACTCTGAGCTTGGACACGCATGTGGCAAGGTGCACTTTTTTTGCCTCCTAGAGGAGACGGCTTTTGTTAATAGTGTAATCAGCAATGTTTATGGATTCATGAGCTCCGTTCAGCCATTCCCTTGGTTGCAGATGCATTATCTGAAGTTGCTCTCATACCTTTTAGCATAAATAAGTTTACTTTATATACTGTTTAGGGTCCTAGACCATTTTGAATAAGGTCCATTCCAGGCCTCTTAAAACAAAAACCTGCTACTTTCTAGAGGGTGCTCTTTGGATGGTAATAGTTGATAAAACCTTAACTGCTCTGTTAATCATGAGATTTCAAGAAAGAGAAAACAGGCACCTTATTTTTAAAAACATCTCTATGTGGCCGTATAACTTGCTAGGAGAACTCAGCAAAACACAACTTTTATTTTTTCCTCTTTCATCTTGACTTACTGTGAGATGCTGGAAGAGCCACGCTCTCATGATATTTGTTGCTACTTTGGGAAAAATGCCTCTCTTCTTCTGGCGTTTTTTGTCCTTGTCTGGATCATCATCGTCACCTGTACCAGGTGAAGCTACACTGTTGTCTAAACCATCCCCTAGTAGAAAGAAATAAAAAGGCATTAAAGAAAAACATAGCAAGGGTGCCAATAACAATGTGTAGCTAATGACGAGCTCAGCTAAGCTTGTTGAAAGAAATCCATTAAGCGGGTATATTCTCTTTCATTAAAGTATAATTGGAGACACAAATATGTAAAAGACAAAATTAAACCAGGCCTCTTCAAATGTTAATTTTGTGTGTCTCACATTTGCCCATATCATTAATTCAATTATAATTGTGTGCCTGACACAGTGCAGTAGCTCTTTGTCAATTATGGAATCCAATGTGGGAAAACCGCCATCAGGAAACCCATTCAGTGAAAATGCATCCCCATGCCCATAGTGAACACATACTGTAGGGTAATCAAGTTAAATGTTCTGTAGTCTATATATTCTAGGCTGCCTGCATAGGTGACAGTAACTGTGTCACTGTTCATTGCACATAACGCACTGCCTGCTCAGCCCCTCTTAGAACTGTCACCTCCTAAGCA
>NW_007750899.1:0-895 GCF_000696425.1 Galeopterus variegatus | reverse complement strand
AAAAAAAAGATGCACATCAAGGTAGGGTGCTCACTTAATCAGAAGTTTCTATCAACATCTTTCTCTTCTGTGCTTTTCTCTGGCATTAATTGTGCATTAGCAAAAATCATTTACTTTTAACAGTCATAGTTATTTTTTCTTGCCCTCCAGCAAAAATGCCTTGAAAGCCTGCCTGGAGGGCATCTAAATTATGTATCTGAAAAACTCTTCTGGCAAGGCATTGCAGGACCCCTACTTTCTTAAAATTCATACGAGCACGTCTTCCTGTTTTTGGGAAGGCATCAATCAAGAGCAGCAATATATGCCATATCCCTACATTAATATTTGAACTAATAACTTTAAAAAAAGGAAAGAAACAAGATCCGACTTGTGGCATAATCAAATGCAAAATAAATGAAGAATATGGGGACAGCACTGGGACTTTATAGATGGCTGTGTTTTCCTTGCACATCATTAGCCTGGAGCCACACGAAAGACGAAAACAGAGAAGTGGAGAGTTTATGCTCCCTGCTGGTGTTTAAGAAGCCGGGGTCCTGGAAGGACATCTGGGAATTGCACTGAGATGGGGTTTTTTGTAATTTAAGAATAGACATTCATTAGCAGTAAATGCCATAAATCCCATGCTAAGTAAAAACCTTGTCCAAGAAAGCCTAAAACAATAAACTCTGTGCTCAATGTAGCCTGAGCTGGACGCTCTGTAGCTTCCCAAGGAATGCTATAGATCCACCAGCCCACTCCCAGGCCTGCTCCCTCCTCACGGATTGTGCTACAACACAGACAACCTCTAACTTGCCCTCTAACTTCTGGATCTGTTCTGTGGCCTTTCCTGTACCTGTTCTTTTCCTTTCTTGCCAAAAAAAAAAAAAAAAAAAAAAAAAAAAAAAAAAAAAAAAAA
>NW_007750898.1:8296-9692 GCF_000696425.1 Galeopterus variegatus | reverse complement strand
CTCAGGGAGCTGAGTTATAGGGTTCCGTTTGTGAAAGTGAGGGCAGCAGGACTGCTTCTGGGGACACAGATGGTTATGCCTCCCTCTGGGTCTCTGAATGGGCAGGGCTGCTCTCAGACAGCAGCTAAGAGGGGATAGAGCTAAATTTCTGGGTGGTTTCAGGGTCTACATCTAGGAGCAAGTTTGGCAGGCTTGTCACTCAAGGCACTAGTGTGGGTGATTTTTTCTGGACCCCTTGGCAGATGGTTTTGGTAACAGAATTAAGACAAAACAAGGGTGTAGTTGAGTCCAGAGGTGGACAGGGCTGTTTTCAGGCCTGGATCTGGGACCACTGTTGGCATGTCTGCCATCTGGATCCAGGTCTGTCCTCTCAAAATGGACCTCCTAGGTATTGGTCTCTACTGGAGTTTTATAATATCTTATCTGAACTCCTAAGCTCACAAAAAGGGACTTTTATCCATTGACAACTGTTAAATCATTGTTCCTGCCAGGGAATGTGAACAGAGGGCCTCTTATTTCACCATCTTTCTCTCCTACTTTTTAAAATATTTTATTTTTATTATTGATTTTCAATGATTAAATTATCGTATACGTTGGTGTAATTTTTATTTTCATTTTGCTTGAAATGTGTTGAGATTCCTGGATATGTGTATTTATAATGTTACCCTTATTCGTAAAATTTTCATCATCATTTCCTCAAATTTTTTGACTCTATTCTCACTCCCCTTCTGTCCCTCTAAAATATCAATAATGCATATTTGTTTGAGACAGCTTAATAGTTTACCACAGGTTATCGATCACATGTATTTTTAAGGTCTTTTTTGCTGAGCATTTTTTTTTTCCATTTTCCTTTTTATATGTGCTATGTTGTGGGTTATTTCTATTGCTATGTGTTTGAGTTAACTGATCTTTTCATCTGTAGTATTTGCTGCTAGTCCTATCTAGTGTATTTTTCACTTCAGATAGTATATTTCTTCTATAAGTTATATGTGGTAGCAGCTGGGAAAATAAACTGTTCCCTGTATGATCTCTAGAAATTGTTTGGTCAGTTGCTTATAGTAGTTCTTTTTCCATCTTCTNGCGATACCCACTTGGTTTGCCCATCTGCCAAACAAAATTTAATAACTAAACTTCAAATTTTAAGTACTTGAAATTTCATATTTTTATTTCACTTCATCAGTCACACAGTGATGTCTAACATTGGTGTTCTGTGAAATTATTTATGTTAACTAAACAATACCAAGACATAACTGTTAGAATAATACTGGTTCCCAGATTAGTAAATCGGACACTGTTTTATCTTTCAGTCTCTTAATCCTCATCCCAATGTTTTTGTTTTTTTAGCACCAAAATTAAAATCTTCCAGGGTCTGTTATTGGGGTTCACAGTTTTTGCT
>NW_007750898.1:5782-6474 GCF_000696425.1 Galeopterus variegatus | reverse complement strand
AGAGGGCTATAGAAGGGTAGAGTATTTAATTGTCCTTAAGATGAACACATGGACAATAGCTTCAATGGAAAATATAAGGTTGTTGGGTGTTTTTCAGGAAAAAAATATAAAAATTTTACTCAATAGTTTTGAGTGTTCATTTAAGATTATTGCGATAATCAGATTTATTATGTAAGTTTCTCCAGCAGCATTCAACTTCTAAAGGGGAATAACAGATTAGTTAAACTGCTGGGGTTTTTAAGATTGGAGTTTTGTCATACAGTATCCGTCTTCTCTTTTATTGCATAGTTATCATTTAAAAAGAACAAGTGTCTGTAATAAAACTCTGGAGAGAGTAATCAGGTGGAAAGGTTTGATGTTCTAGCTGTGGAGCTAGGAAAAATAGTTTTTCTGATGAAGGAGAGATGAGGATATAATTTTGTTAGGGAACAAACCAATTCCTGGATCACCTCCAGACTGAGGAAATACATTCTTTGTCTTTTCCTGTACATTTAATTTTCATCATAGTGGATTTTTGTTACAATGAAGAAAAATGAAGTCATGACCAATGAATCATTTATCAAGCATGAACAATAGTCATAAATGCTCTCCAGTTTCATCCATGTTATTGCAAATGACAGAATTTCATTCTTTTTTTATGGCTAAGTAGAATTTCATTGTGTATATATGTCAGATTTTCTTATTACAGTCAT
>NW_007750898.1:3300-4095 GCF_000696425.1 Galeopterus variegatus | reverse complement strand
CTTGATTTTCATTTCCATGATGATAATAGTGTTGAGCATTTATTTTTTCATTTGCCTGCTGCGATTTGAACAGCTTCTT
The DNA here is from genome assembly GCF_000696425.1 of Galeopterus variegatus. Taxonomy (NCBI): domain Eukaryota; kingdom Metazoa; phylum Chordata; class Mammalia; order Dermoptera; family Cynocephalidae; genus Galeopterus; species Galeopterus variegatus. The sequence goes on along the minus strand of NW_007750898.1, from coordinate 4,016 downwards.
TTGAGAAATATCTGTTCAGATCATTTGTGCATTTTAAAATTAAACTGCTGAGTATTTTTGTTTGTTTGTTTGCTATTGACTTGTTTGAGTTTCTTATGTGTTCTGGATATTAATCTCCTGTTAGTTGTATTATTTACAAGTGTTTTCTCCCATTCTGTAGATTGTCTCTTTACTCTGTTGACTGTTTTGCTGTTGTTCCTGTTCAGCTGTACAGAAGCTTCTTATTTTGATGTCATCCTATTTGTCTATTTTTGCTTTTCTTGCCTGTGGTTTTTGAGGTCTTATCCAAAAAATTAATCCCCAGACCAATGTCTTGAAGCATTTACCCTATGTTTTCTTCTAATAGTTTTATAGTTTTCACTCTTACATTTAAGACTTTAATCTATTTTGAGTTGACTTTTTATATGGTAAGAGGTAGAGGTCTAATTTCACTCTTCCACATGTTAAGTGAATAACCGTACACAGAAAGGCAAATACCATATGATCTCACTCATCTGAAATCTAACAAAATTAATCTCATAGAAGTAGAGAGCATAAAAGTGGCTACCAGGGGCTAGGTAGGATAAGGGGAATAGGCAACGATGGGAAGAGGTTAGTGAATGAATATAACGTTACAGTTAGGAGGAATAAGTTCTGGAGTTTGATTGCACAGTACGGTGAATATAGTTAACAAATGTACAGTCATCTCATGGTTTTCATTGGGGATTGGTTCCAGG
>NW_007750898.1:0-202 GCF_000696425.1 Galeopterus variegatus | reverse complement strand
ACATGTCAATCTGTCACACAACCAAGAAGGTGTAGATTATGAACCAGATCTAGTTCTCACAGATCACCGTACCATTGCTTTTCCTTTCCTCACTCTGGCTCTTCACAATACTGTATACATTAACTGATGACTAACAAAACGAACACCACCAGAATCTTCCCCGAAGAATACAACTGATTTACTCTCTCAGTTACCATCTCTG
>NW_007750897.1:7614-9692 GCF_000696425.1 Galeopterus variegatus | reverse complement strand
AAAAAAAACCCAGCGTGGGTTGCCAGATAAAATACAGGACACAAGTTAAAGTTGAATTCAGAGAATGAAATTTCATCTGAAATTGATCTGAAATTTCAAATTTAGCTGGGTGTCTTGTATTTTTAATTGCTAAATCTGGTTACTCTACTCAGGTAGGTTATTGTGCTTTTATGTGATACAAGTTGATTTAATTAAATTACTAAAGAATTGGCCAATGAAAAGAATACTGTGTGGCTGATGGGTGACATCATAGAATGTGGAGTTGACAAGTCATCTTCTGCTATGGATCCACCAGCTGTTACTTAATCCACTGAGGAAGTTACTTTACTTATCCAATGTGTAGTTTAGTTTCCTTAGGTAAAATTAGTATAACAATTCCAAACACTTTGGGTTTCTGTGCTAATCAAATTTAAAAAAAAAAAAATTTGGACTAGAGTAAGAATTCAATAATTGGCAAAAACTGTTATTAGGAAACTTCACTGTGTTTCTTGTAATGGTGATTATAGTTCATGACTTCTCTCAATGAGGACTTCTAGAGAATATATGCTCTCCAGTCTCACTAGTAGGAATAGATGTGCCTTGATCCCTGCTTCCCCATCCACCTGGAATGACAGGTGTATTTTTGATTTATGAATAATGGGAATTTTTAATTTTGGAACTGATTTTATGTTCCTTTTCACATTGGCTACATGAAAGCATAGAGCCAAATTTGGGATCTCTCTACAGCAAGTATATAGGACACATAACATGGTATTTGTAAATGAGCTCTTTCTTGGCTCCATAATACCTTTGTTTCTGATTTGCCCCATATTTATTATTTTTAAATGTTTAAACTGTCTCTATTATAAAGCTCCTTTGCAAGTATTCAACAACAAATGCTGAGCTCTGCTCTCCATCACCCCTTTTCCTAAACTTACACACCACCTCCCAAGTCGCCTGAGCTCTCTGGGGCTCAGTTTCTATGACTGATAAATGGGAAGGTAGAGAAGGTGAGCACTGAGGGTTTTCTCGGCTCCCACGGCTCAGATCCAAGCTGAACACTAGCAGTCAGGTTGGGAATCCAGCAGGCCTGGATTCATGCGAGCATCTCCACTAACCTCTCAGTTTCTTCCCCTGTACAGTAAGAGTGACAGATGTTTCATCTACCACACAAGGTAGGGCGAACAAAACAGATTTAGCCAAAACTTGTTAGGGTCTGCATATGATCACGGTGAAAACGCCTTTGAGCTATAGGAACCCAAAGAGTTATTTTTAACTGAGTCAAGTTTGCATACAAGAAAACATAGATCCTAAGTGTTCAGTTCAATGAGTCTTGAATACACGTGTGTACTATCACCCCAAACAAGACAGAACTATTTCTGCCACTCCAGAAAGTTCCATTGTGCTATTTCCCAGTCAACCCTTCTCCTCTTCCAGAAGCAAACAATGTTCTGATTTCTATCTCCATGGATTAGCTTTGTCGGATCTTGATAGTCATGTCAGTAAAGTCATACAGGACTGTGTCTGGCTGTGGAGGATATTGACTAAGAAGATATTAATGAGATAGAAATAAAACACATGTATTTCACAGCACAAAAGTCCTTAGCTTAGAAGGCCAAAGCCTGCAGTTTAGAGGACCAAAGTCCTTAGTTTATAGGCCAAAGTGCAACCCTTTAGGAAAACATGTAAAAATGCTAAGATTAAGAAAGACCAGAAAATTTTCACAGGACTAAAGCCTTTGATGTAGATAAGAGAACTAAAGCACAGTGAAAAGTGATTGCACTGGGGGCAGTTGCCCTTGGTACAGCTAAACCTAAATGCTGGGAAAGTACGTGAGCTAAAATCTTCATGGATTATGCTAGTAAATGGTTGGGGGATGTTCCACATCTTGCCCTAAGCTGTTTCTTTGAGTTTCTTGGGGAGTTAAGCGCTTTGGTGATTATTTCATTGTTTCTTTTTGTATGTCACATGGCTTAGTCTTATGACTCCTTTTGATGGTAAATTGCTTGAAGTGTTTTAAACTATACCTGCTTAAATGAAGATTATCACATAGCCAGTTTGTTTATGTTTTCACTATGATTGGTTAACCATCTGTTTTT
>NW_007750897.1:5850-6887 GCF_000696425.1 Galeopterus variegatus | reverse complement strand
GAAAAAAAAAAAAAAAAAAAAAAAAGAAGAGATTGGATGTGTTATCTAACAGACAAAGCAAGTGAGATAGGTGAGGAGATGAACGTACTACAATCAGCTATTTAAATAGCAATTCTAACAACAACAAAAAAGTTTTAAGTTGTAAATGTAATATGGAAACCTACACAGAACACACTTTCATAATAAAGCAGATCCCAAAGCAAATATGGGAACTATATGGATTAAATACAGAAACTCAATGTTCATCATTTCTGGGTATATGACAATGTGTTCAAGTTTTCTGGAATAAAAAAAACCTACCAGTACACCCACCTATTTCCACTAAAACAATCACCCAAAAAAGAGTAGGTGTCTAAAGTGTACGTGCAATTAGTTGCGGCAGTGAAGACACAGGTGTGTGTGAGTGCTCACACTAGGAGGCCAGAGGGATCGGAAGGACATCGTGAAAGCACTGAAAGAAGAGATCCACCAGCCCAGCACACAAGACGCAGCAGAGAAGTCCTTAAGGAGGGAAGGCAAATAAAACCAAACACACACAAAGGCTCGACACACACAGGTTCACCTCCACACAACACAGACAGACATCCCGTAATGATGGGAAAGGAACTTCTTGCAACCCACCCAGTAAACTATCCCAGACAAAGAGAGAGCCTATTCTCCTCTTAAATTCTTGAACATCGCATGAGTTTTGAATGCCAAAATTTTACCACTGTCTCAGAGGTGGGGACTAATTAATGCGGATGGAATACATATGACAACTCTAATAAAGAGAGCAGGGGGTAAAAGAATCTATATGGATGCATGGCTTCTGCATTTTACGTTTGTCAGAGCCAAAGTTGCACCAGAGAAAGTTGAACAGACAAGGAAGACGTTAGACGAGGCTATTGCAATGGGGGAGCAGCCCAGAACTCACTCTGAGTGCAACTCCATTGAAACAAAAGGCGGGAGGGTTTTGAAGCATTGAAGTGAGCGGTGGGAAAGGACTGCAGGACTTTCGGGGGAGGTGGACCGGTGGGAGCTGTCCAGCACACTGAGTT
>NW_007750897.1:3722-4720 GCF_000696425.1 Galeopterus variegatus | reverse complement strand
GGGAGCTGTCCAGCACACTGAGTTAGTTATCCCTGAGATGGCAAATGTTGTTCTCTGTGATCAAGCCACACGTGTTGGCTAAACGGTGCCCACTAAAGTTTGGCTCCGACCTTCCCGCAGAGACTGGGACATGGGGGCACTGTCTTCCTGGATGGTTCCATTTCAAAGCGTGGGTCCCAGGTCTTTGAGAAAGACATTCCTGGGTTCTAAAATTGCCAAGAGGCTTTTTTCAAGTTTCCATCTCAAAGGAGCTGAGAAACAATGCACATTTACAAGTTATCTAAACTCAGTGCTCTAAGAAGAGGGAGCACAGGGACCTTCAGTCAAGCTGAGGTGAACCTCAAGGCTGCCTTGGTCACTTCAATTGGGAAAATATGAACCCTAACTAGACTGTGAAATGATTATGATATATTGATATTACTATGCCCTGCCCCAAACAACTTAAAAACTGTGACAAAATCACTTAAGAAAAAATTGGATAACGTTAGTAGTCCTACATCTAGAAGATACAAATAAAGCAGCTACAACATCCACATACAGGATTTTGTGAAAACCCAAGTTTTTATTTCTCTTGGTTAAATACCTAGGAGGGAAGGGCGGGTCATATGGTGAATAAGTCCCTCCCAGCTGGCCCTGGCAGACACCTCAGCTGCCAGCCCAGCAGGATCTGGGTGGTGCCGATGCTTCTGTTCCCGTGTTCCCAAGGTAAGGGTAGGAGGACACACAGCTGTGATCACAAAGCTGCCACCTCCTGTAGGAGCTGCTCAGCCAGGAACCCTTTTCCCCAGCAGGTCCCCCTCTGCTGGGCAGAGACCCAGTCCTAGACAGTGCAATGAAAGCTCTGGGACATGACAGGGAAGAAGGAGCCACTGCCCTCCACTTGAGCTCACTGCCCTCAAGCAGAGCACCCTCGACCCTCAGCGGGAAATGGGAAAGCTCCAAGGCTCAGGGGCAGATCCACAGGCTTTGCACCCACCTGTGTCACCTGTGTCACGTGT
>NW_007750897.1:0-506 GCF_000696425.1 Galeopterus variegatus | reverse complement strand
ACTGTCCCTACTGGATATCTGGTGGGGTCTTGAGTGCATAGAGAGTTGGCAAATGCAGTAGCGGCTGACCAGACCCTGTCCCTTTCTTTTGGATTGAGAGAAGAGGACATGATGATGTACACATCATGTCATGTAAGATTATAGGTATGTTTTAAATATTGGAATTCTTTAACACACTGAGTAGGGTCTAGTTTCCATTCTGTCTGAAAAAGATGAGAGAGAGAGAGAGAAAGAGAAGGGGACATGGACACGTCCAGTGCCTTCTGTTTTGGCAACATCCTGTAGGGGAACCTTCCAGTCGGGGAGACAGATGAAGAACCAACAACAACTTGAGGAGTACATGCTGGAAGGAGATCTAACTAAGGCCGGGGAAGTCAAGGCTTGAGCTGAAAATGAAAGAGGAGGAAGCAGCCAGGTGGTGAAGCGGGTCCTGGAACCAATCCTACATAGAGAGCAAAGGACGAATGGATACCCTGCTAGGAACACATGCAGGAAAACTCCTATAA
>NW_007750896.1:8337-9693 GCF_000696425.1 Galeopterus variegatus | reverse complement strand
TTAATATTTTGCCTATCATTTGTCCTCCTCTTCAATCATTTGACCCATAAATAAAAGGACTTTAAAAAAAAAACATAACCACAATGCATTACCTCTAACAAATTAACAATAATTCCCTAAAATTGTCAAATATACAATATATATTTAGTTTTCCCCGACTAAGCAGTCTTCTTACAGCTGGTTCGTTTGAATCAGGATCCTAACAAGGTCCATCATGACATCTAGTTTTGTCTCAAGTTGTCTTTTAAGTTTCATCATTGACTTGTTGAAAAAATGGAATCAGTTGTAAAATATCCCATATCCTGGATGTGGCTAATTACTTCTCTTTATGCAACTTGTTCCTCTATCTCCAGTATTTCTGGTGGACTTGGAGTTAGGGTTGAAAACTTCCCTGAGTTCAAGTTCCACCTCCCTCCTCATTCACCCTTTGATCCTTCCTTCCCTCCCTCCATCTGTTCTTCCTCCCTCCTTTTTTTTCTTTCCTCCCATCTTTCCTATTTTTTTTCTTTCCTCCCTTCCTTCCATCTTTCCTTTTTTCTTTTTGATAAGAATATGGCATAGGCGGTATGTCATACTTCCTATACTTTCTATGATGCCCGGTTGTCTCACTTTTAGTGATGCTGAAATTGATCGATGGGTTTAGAGGATGAAACCTAATCGCTGTATTATCAGGTTCAGCTAAACATCCGTCAGTGGCAATTGTCTGAATCAGTTATTTAATTAGAAGTTGCAAAATGTAAGTTTAAAGTGCTGTACTGCATTTATTGACTGGAATTCTACTGTATAAAAATATTTTTTCCTCACCTACTAGACCTATTTTAATTACCCTAAAATACAGTTTCTATAGGAAATAAATATTTGAATAACAACTTAATTATTCATCTTTACGATTTTCAGACTGAGGAGTTGGTGCCCTCGCTCTCTCTGATGTTATCTGAGTTTGCTTGTCCTCTCTTCTTTTTCTTATGAAACAACCATGTAAATGAGAAGGCGGGAGGACAGGAGTCTTAGGCTGCTGCCATGGCTTTCTGGCATTTTTGGTAGTGGCTGTTACCTTCCCTAAGGGCGAGCCAGCCCTGCCATTTGGCTTCTTCTGAACTTAGTCTATGCCCACCTGTCTCGAAGGTGCTTGGAAAAATAAAGTTTACAAGAAATCCTCAGCTGTAAGGATAAAGTCAACAGCCTCTACAAACACCAGACCTTCGTCAACCGTATATTTAAAATCAATATTAATTGATGGATGTTGCAAATGATGACTTCGAGAAATCAGTGCAAGAGCCTCACGTCGTGGAGGAAAGACTAAACTGTGTTTCGTGGTGAATGTGTTTTGTATGAATTCTTTGAAAACGGCTATTC
>NW_007750896.1:1629-3911 GCF_000696425.1 Galeopterus variegatus | reverse complement strand
TTTATTGCCTATAGAGGTAAAGTACAGATCTATTCTTAGGAAAGTATTTATTTCCCAGTTTTTCAGATTTCTCTTTCCTTTTCTTTCCTATTTCTTATCCTTTCTTCCTTTTCTTCCTTTTTTTTCACTTTCACATTTGCACTTCAGAACTCTCCCTCACCCCACCACATGCCCATTTCACCCACTACGAATGTAGCCATTTATTTAAAAATTGGCCCATCTGAATGACAAGTAAAACCACAGCCCATGGCCATGTGCAATACCTGGAGGCTTCCAAGTCCCATCACAACGAAGTCTTGAGGCTTTTGAAAGCAGAAACCAAAGCACCAATGATTCTAACCATTTCTTTTATTCTCATTGCCAGTTCCATGTAAATTTGAGATTGACTATTACATGTGGTAATGTGCCTTAAGGATACCAATGATTTCTGTCAAAATGTGAGAATGAAAAGATTTATCAGATACTGCAGGCAGATGGACCTGTGTTATCTGTGTAAGTCAGACACCAAGGGAAGACTGACCCTATCTCCCTTTGCAACAATTCTTTTGTCTTTCGCCAAGCCATGTGTCTGTGTCGTGGTGCCAGTGAAAACTCCAGCTGTAATCTCTTTTTCTGGAGATAGTAGAAAATGGTGTCTTTGGAGGGCTCTTTAAACAGGGTAAATTATGGTGAAGATAATAATAATCTTTTGCTTTTTGGAAACTTCTTTTAAAACCCTATGACATTTTCATTGATCACAAAAATGGGACTCAAGTCACCTGCCTACGGCCTAAAGCCCCAGGATGGTTGTAGGAGTCACTGGACAATGGCCCTGACAGTTGTAACCTGCTGTCCCTCATCTTCTATTGCTCTCTTGTTTGCATCTCCAGAACTCCATTTTGTGAGAAAATTGTACTTTCTGCATTTGGAGTCCTACTCGTCTCTATTGGTCTAAGGCATGGTAAGAGGTGTGGGTGGGGCTTCCATGACACACGACTCCACTCACACTGAAACTTTGTGGCCCTAGATGTGCAGAGGCCAGTGCCAGTGAGTCTGAGCAGCCCCCATGTACGTCCTTTCTGGCCAAGTCGAATTTTTGTGTCTCGATGAAAGCTACCTGCAAGATTTTGCTGTCCTATTTTCTCTGCAGGAACCAATACAATACACCTTATTTTCTCATTGAAAACCAGGCACAAGGGTGTGATCAAGTATGAGTCAGTCACAGACACATAGCACGTTGGACCTCCAACCCTCTCCATTACTTACTCCTTTGAAGCTCTAAAGAGGCACCGACGTTGACGGACGTACTGACTGTTCACCGTAGGAGCACTGCATGGGGAGCCAGCCAGCCGCCTGTCCATGGTTCCTGAACAACTTACATGTCCAGAAAGGGAGCTTCCATCTTTGAAGGAGGGAGGCATATTGAACTTGTTATGTGGGGCTCTCTCCGCTCACTGGGCCACTCAGCCATGCTGGCACCTTGGGCACCATCAGACAGCACCTGGCCTCCAGCTGCCTGCCTCTCACCTCCAGCTTGCTGCTTCTCTGCTGCAGCAGAGGCAAGGGACTCCCTGGACCTCCTGGAGCCCACACTCACTCTCTGCGTCACCTGGCTGCAGGTGGACAGGGGAGGCTGCCACTGCTGTCTTAGGACCTGGTTTCCCAGGGCTCCTGGAGATACCCCACCTGAGGTAAGGAGGTGAGGAGTTGCTGTCCTGTGGGACCAACTTTAGTCAATGGCAGATGGGAGTGGAGAAAGTCTTTCTCCCTCACATGGACTGTTTCAAGATATATGTTTATGCAGCCTCTCCGAAGACATACAGTAAGAACAAGAACTCAGCCACGCTGTGGCTGGCTCCCTCTACCCAACCTGCCCTTCTCCGCTCACTGCTGCTTTCGTGGGCTGCTCTCCCAAGAAAGTACGAGCACAGACGTCTTGTCCTTCTTTCTGGTTTCTAGAGAACCTGGCCTAAGATACGTTTATTTCAGAATATCTTGAATTATTTTTTTAATCTAAAAATTGGTTTGTGACTTCTGGTCAAGATGGCAGAATAGACAGTCCCCAGTGTCTCTCTCTCCCTCAAATCAACCAATTTACAACTATAAAAAAGCAACATCAGCCAAGATGGGGCCACTAGAGCTCAGGGGAAGAGGAGGAGAGAACTATAGAGTGCATGAAGGCAGGAGAAGCCATGAGGAGAGAAAGAAAAAACCGCTCTGACCATTTTGAGTCTGGGCCACATCCAGGCTGGAGCTGCTGAGCACATGGAGCAGGAGCCAGCAAAAGCCACAGCTGTGCCCTT
>NW_007750896.1:0-255 GCF_000696425.1 Galeopterus variegatus | reverse complement strand
CCAGGCTGGAGCTGCTGAGCACATGGAGCAGGAGCCAGCAAAAGCCACAGCTGTGCCCTTCGGATGAAGTCACTTGGAGGCGGCAAAGGAGAAGGGGGTCTTGGTCCCCAGGCCATCAAGACTGCTAATAGGGTTCCCATGGACCCACATAGGAGCCAGGGGCCATAGACAATTGAAGAAAGGAGCCACTCAGAGGCCAGTGAATCATAGCAAGGGACCAGCACATGGACCGCCCCATGGGAAGTATTTAGAGCA
>NW_007750895.1:9271-9694 GCF_000696425.1 Galeopterus variegatus | reverse complement strand
TTATATGGGATCCGAACCCGGGGCCTTGGTGTTATCAGCACCGCACTCTACCGAGTGAGCCTCGGGGCGGCCTAATATCTTATATTTCTATAGCACTGATCAATTTGCCACACAACTCTTCTTAAACCTATCAATGGATATCAGCTGAACAAATAAATTGGTGAGGTGGCCAGGATGGGTATTACTATACTCATCTAATCTAAATCAGCCTAAAGATTGGAACTGAGACTCAGAAGAAGTTGGATTTGACCATGTTTACACTAAGTGTAGGAAGTGGCAGGAGCAGGGACAGTTCTCTTCTTAATCCTAAACCGGTACTCTTTCTACTGCACTACACTTCCTCTTTTCGGTGGATAAAACTCTAGGAAATCTCAGGATGTGTGCAATTTTTTTTTTTTTTTTTTTTAAAGATGACCGGTAAGG
>NW_007750895.1:6024-8841 GCF_000696425.1 Galeopterus variegatus | reverse complement strand
AGCGAACCGGCCATCCCTATATGGGATCCGAACCCATGGCCTTGGTGTTATCAGCACCGCATTCTACCGAGTGAGCCACGGGCTGGCCCCAATGTGTGCAATTTTTTAAACACAAAATCTACTGTAAACTGTAGGTATTGGCCCAATACATGGTGAGAATAGTGCTTTTGTAAAATGAGGGCTGATTCACTCTACAGAAAAACTTTGAACTCACAAATTCCAGGACTGCTCCATTTGCTTTATTTGCATAACCTCAGTGGCAGGGAGTCAGGACAACTCTGTGAACCCCAAGGTGATCAGTCAGGTGATGGCAACACTTTCTCTGTAAGTCCCCCAAAACAGATCAGAAAGTTTACATTTAAGCTGTACAAAAGAGGAAATATTTAACTAAAGTTAAAATAACTCCTACCCCACCCCCACAAACCAATTTGTTAGTTTAGATATGAGGTTTAAAGAGTCCTCTGCAGCCTACCTCAAAGATTAGTCATTTAAAAGTTGCCCATTGTCCCCATTTTGCCATATGTGAAGATTGTTCCTATATGTACCTTGAATGCTTTTCTTTTTTAATGACATTTCTCTATAAAATTTCTTCCTAGAGTACAAATTTTTCAACCCATTGTCCCCATTTTGCCATATGTGAAGATTGTTCCTATATGTACCTTGAATGCTTTTCTTGTTTAATGACATTTCTCTATAAAATTTCTTCCTAGAGTACAAATTTTTCAACGATGTCCTTTCATCTGCATTTTCAGATGAGAAATAATAATTTACTCTACCTAAAAGCTTTATAAGGCTTAAATTTTCCTAACTGTACTTAATACAGACATTATTGTTTATTATGTATTAAGAGTTTCTACGAGAAAGTGTAATTGTGTATCTGACGTTGGTACTTTGGGCATAATAATTAATTAACAAACAACTTTTGAGCACCTTTGATTATAGTGACCAACCATATCTTCAGAACTCTAGTCAGGTGAGCCCATCAAGGGCTAGGGCTGTGTATTTATTTTTATATTACCAGCTCCTAATATACACATATTAGGACTCTATAGATGCTCGTTGAATGAAGAGCATTTTGACAACAGGAAAGGAGACAGCGTTTAAATATCAAATATCTTTGAAAATTCTCACTTGGATAGACACTCTCTGTACTTCAATTTCAGGGTTGCCAGATTTGTATAATATATATGTTATATAATATCTGGGGCATACTTTTATATTAAAAATATTTGTTGATTATCTGAAATTCAAATTTAACTGAGTATTCTGTATTTTATCTGGCAACCCTATCAATTTATCAATTTATCCTAGCAATATGCATTGAGTCCCTGACATGTGTTAGGAGCTGTGCTAAGACAGTGGAGAGACAAAAGTGAAAGAAATAGACCCAGTGCAGCCCTCCTGGAGCTGACAGTTTAGTATGGAAGACAGACTTAACAAATCATCACACAATAAATTTTGATGGTGAGGCTGGCCTGGCTCAGTTGGTTAGAGTGCAGTACTGACACTTAAGATCCAGGATTGGATCCCTGTACTGGCCAGCTGCCAAATAAAAGAAAAAGAAAGAAAGAAATAGTGAAAGAGCTATTAAAGAGAAGTTCGACCTAATATAACAGAGAACCTCAAGTCAGGGATCAGAGAAGTCTTGCTTCTCTAGAAGAAGAGAAATTTAAATTGAACTCTGAATAAGGAGGCTTTGGTGAGGTGAAGGGGGTGGGATGGGAGAAGGCCTCCTAGCAATTAGAAAGGCCTGTCAAAGGACCTTCAGAGAGTGTAGGAATTTTCCACAAATGAAAGAAGGCCAGTGTGGCTGGGGATTGGCAAGGGGAGAATAGGTAGCAAGGATTTGCAGACCTAATAAAAGATTTGCCTACTAGGACCAGGTATAGTGCTAGGTATTGGGGATTCAGAAACAAGGGGCAATTTGTGCCCCAAGAAACTCCCTGCGTAGTGACTTTAAGGAATGAGGATAAGAGGAATAGACAAAAAGTAAAATTTGAATTCAATTTAAAAAAAAAAATTGGTGGCTAGCCTGCATGGGGATCCGAACCCTTGATCTGGTTGAATTCTATTTTCAAGGGCCATGTTATAGATAGACATCTTTGTGGCAGTTAACATGTTCACAGATATTTCCAAAGATTTCTTCTATTAAATTTACATTGCTATGCTGTTCACCTGAACCGCAGTATCTTCTGTGACAGCATTGGAGGATGTTTGAATAGTATTTTTGAAATGTGGGAAAAATGAGTCTAGAGGATCAGTAGAAATCCACTGCTTACTCTTGCAGCAAACTAGGTAAAATCCAACTTCTCGATGGTAATTAGCTATTTTCATAGATGTGTATGGACAAAGAACATTAAAAAAATAGCTTTAACTATATTAAGAACTTTCACCCAATGCTAGCGGTTCTTTGTGAGGACTTACTGACACAAGAGCTATGACTGCACATTCTTTGTTGATTGGCAGTGTAGAGAACTAGCTAAGCTGCTTGTTTTCATTAGAATTGAAAAAAGGGGACACAATCAATTATAAATATAATTAATAACATCAGATGCTTTGACTGCTGCAAACAAGTTCACCATAATCCAAAATTTCTCAGATCTTCAAAAATATTGCAATTGCTCAACAAATATTTTTGAAATTAAAAAAAATAGAAAATAGGAATTAAATGTACTGGGCTGGTTTCGAAGTCATGTCACAAAGTGCCAGTATCTTTTTTACGACATAATTATTCCATCTAGTATTTCAGGGAAAACTTATCTTTTTTTTTTTTTTTTTTAAAGATGACCGGTAAGGGGATCTCAACCCTTGGCTTGG
>NW_007750895.1:0-630 GCF_000696425.1 Galeopterus variegatus | reverse complement strand
TATTCCATACATCAGACCCATAATTTATGTGTTTTCTTATAATTAAAAATATTTTTGTGTGTTTTGAAGTAAATGATATTGAAAAATATGTTAACAGTTCTTACTGAGATGAAATGTGGGGATTTCTTTTCCGAGAAAAACTGTGGAAGGTCTTGATAGAAGAGTTTCTAATGATGTTTTCTGATTTATATCATAGAGTCGGAAAAGCTGAGTAAGATGAGTTCGCTCTTGGAACGGCTTCACGCAAAATTTAACCAAAATAGACCTTGGAGTGAAACCATTAAGCTTGTGCGTCAAGTCATGGTGAGGACTGTAGTGAAGTGGATAAATTGTTGTGTTTAGATAATTGTTTAATTTGATAATAATTATTAATTAAAAAGCTAAACTCTCTTTGTGGAGTTGTTGAAATTAGTTATAATAGTGTGTCTTCAGTTTTATTTATTATAAAACACCTGAATACATCGTGGCTACCAACTTAAGGAGTCTACCCAAAATAGACTAAAAATACAGGTCATTTGATAGCAAATTCTGTTCTTCTGCTAGTGAAGGAGGTGTATTTAAAAAATTGTGGGGCCGGCCCGGTGGCGCACTGCTGCAGTGCGCCACTTGGGAGCGCGGCGGCGCTCCCGC
>NW_007750894.1:8767-9695 GCF_000696425.1 Galeopterus variegatus | reverse complement strand
TCCGCAGCCCAGTCCTCAGGTTGCTTCCTGGTGAGTCACTAACCAACTCTTTCCTCTTCAGAAGACTTGGAGGTACTCTTGGATCGTGATCCAGCCTCAGAACCCCTCTTGCACCCAGGTGGAAGACTTCTGGACCCAGAGCTCGACCCGGTCCACGAGCGAGATCTGGACACCGAGGAGGACGTGGATATGGATCTTTGGGTTGACCCGGATCTAGGGGTTGATGAAGATCTACGGTGAGAGCGAGAAGGAGAGCGGGAGCGAGACCTAGACCTCAAGCAGCTGACGTGAGATCTACTCCTGGGTCGGAATCCAAGTCGGCATCGGGATCTGGATCAGCCCCTCCTACTGGAATGGCTAGGACGACGAGGTCTTGGTCTGCAGCTCTGACGTGCATAGTTGTCTCCCTCGTACCTGTGGGGTGGCATTCCGCGACGGCAGCTGTGGTGGCCATATGCGGGGTGACTACAGTGGTCCATCTGTACTCGGAGCACACGGCCATCCAACACGATCCCGTCTAGGGCATCCATGGCGTCCTGGGCGTGGTGCTTGTAGAGGAAGCGGACAAAGGCGAAGCCACGAGGCTCCTTAGTGAAGCAGTCCCGTGGAATGTACACGTCGCCGATGCACCCATACTTCTCAAAGAGTCGCCGCAGGGTGCCGGCTGAGGTGCGGTAGGTCACGTTGCCCACCTTGAGAGAGGTCATGCTCTCCACGTAGAGAGGGGGGTGACTGTAACTCATAGCCTTTGAGAACGTGGCCTGGGCTCCTACCCTCTTCCACACTGAGCAGGAGAAGGTCAACACCAGGGACTAAGGGGAACAGCGAGCAGAGCAGGCGGCTGCGACGGTTTCCTGGCGTTCGTTATGGTCGGGCTCTGCCTCTTTGCCTCTTTGGCCGTTGGCTTCCCTGTGTGGATGCTTAGAGA
>NW_007750894.1:2704-7155 GCF_000696425.1 Galeopterus variegatus | reverse complement strand
TCCTTTGCTACATAACAAAACCTACATCAAACCTTAGTGGCTGAAACTAGCAACTCCTCATAACTTTATCACAATTCTGAGGCTCAGGAACTCAGAGAAGGAACAGGAGGGCTTGTTTGTGCTCAATTATATATGGTGAATTCGCTGGGATGACTCTAATAGCTCAGTCTGGAACAACTAAGCGTTGGCTGGTTCCCACCTCCCCACTCCCTCTCCACAGCCTATCCATCTAGCTTAGCCTGGCAGTTGCAGGGTAGACAGATTTCTTACATAGCCACTCAAGATTAATAAAGACCATAGTAGAAGCACCTGTTGGCATAAAGTCGAGGCCCACGTCAATATGTAACATCACTTATACCAGCTGGGATTTTTTAGGTGTTGAATTTAGTAAGTAGATAAATTTGAGGAATATTGCCATCCTAACAATATTAAGTCTTCTTATACATAAGCATTAGGTGTCTTCCCATTTAATTAGGATTTTAATTTCTTTTCGCAATGTAAAACTGTTTATGTAGTATGTTTGTACATTTTTGTTAAATTTATTCCTATGTATTTTATTCTTTTTGATACTATTGCATGTGCAATTCTTTTCTACATTTTGTTTTACAATGGCTCATTGCTAGTATACAGAAATAAAATTGATATTTCTAGAATAGAAAAATGCAATTGATGTTACTATATTGAACTCATTTCCTGCAACCTTAGTGAACTCATTTATTAGTTCTAAATGTTTTTCAGTGGATTCCTTAGGATTTTCAATATTCACGATCCTATCATCCACGAATAAAATGGTTTCACTTCTCTTTTTCCAGCTTGGATGCCTTTTATTTCATTTTCTTTTCTAAGTAAACTGACTAGAACTTCTAAGACCATATTGAATAGAGGTAGTAAGAACAGCCTTCTTTGTCTTGTTCCTGATCTTATGGGGGAATATTATTTTTAAAAAATAATTCATTTCTATTTATTTTTGGTTGGTTCAATTCATTGTTTCAATACATGCATACACTGCACAATGATTCACTTAGGGTAGATAGCACAGTTTTGTACCCGTTAGTCCACCACTTCTCCTCTCTCCACCCCCACTCCTCTCCCAGACTCTCTAACCATTATTCTACTCTCCACTTGTATGACAACCACGTTTTTAATAAACACACATACGAGTGAGATTAGGTATTATTTTTCTTTCTGTCACTGACTCACTCCACTTAACAAAATGGTTTCCAGTTCCATCCATGTTGCTGCAAATTACAGGATATCATTTCGTTTTCTAGCTGAAGAGTATTTCCTTGTGTATATACACACCACAGTTTTTTATCCATTCATCTGTAGACGAGCTTTTAGGTTGATTCCATCTCTTGACTATTCTGAATAGCATTAAAATGAATATGGTAGTGCAGGTATATTTCTGATATGCTGATTACATTTCCTTTGGGTATATCCAGCAGTGGGATAGCTGGGTTATAATGTAGACGTATTTTTAGTTCTCAGAGGAATCTCCACTCTGTTTTCCGCCATGGCTGTACCAATTTCCAGAATATACAAGGAACTCAAACAAATTCACAGATAGAAAACTAATATTCCGGGCCGGCCCGGTGGCGCACTGCTACAGTGCGCCACTTGGGAGCGCGGTGGTGCTCACGCCAAGGGTTCGGATCCCACATACAGACCGGTTCCCGCTCACTGGCTGAGCAAGGTGCGGGCACAACACCGAGGGTTGCAATCCCGTTGCTGGTCCCGGTCCGGTACTGGCACGACACCGAGGGTTGCGATCCGTTGCCCGACACGAAAAAAGACAAAAAGGAAAAAAAAAAAAAAAGAAAACTAATATTCCAATTACAAAATGGTGAAAGGAGATGAACAGACATTTTTCAAAGGAACACACAGAAATGACCAACAGGTATATGAAAAAATGCTCAACATCACTAATCATCAGGGAAATGAAAATCAAAAACACATTGAGATAACACTTCATTACAGTTAGACATAGTATTATATATACATATGTCTAGCTAGCTAGCTAGTAGATAGATAGGTGATATAAACTGAGAATAACAAATGCTGGCAAGGTTGAGGAGAAAGGGGAACACTTCTAAACTGTTGGTGGGATTGTAAATTATTACAATCATTATGGAAGTCAGTATGGATATTTTTCAGATAACTACCCATAAAACTATCATATGATGCGGCAATACCACTACTGGGCATATACCCAAAGAACTGGAACTCGACATGTCAGAGAAACCTGCACTCCCATGATTATCACAGCTCTATTTCTAGAGCCAAAATTCTTCCATTCACAGCAGTATGAATGAGCTTGGAGAAAATTATGTCAGGTGAAGCAGGCCAGGCAGAGAAACATAAATACTGCATATCCCTATCACTACTCACAACTGGGGGAGGAGAGGGAGAGGGAGGGAGGGAGGGAGGGAGAGAGAGAGAGAGAGAGAGAGAGAGAAGATAGTAAAGAAGAAACATGTTAAAAGAAGGAAGGAAGGAAGGAGAGAGAAAAAGAGAAGGAAGGGAGGAAGAAAGAAAGAATGTAAGTAGGAAGGAAGGACAGAAAGTAAAAGAAAGAATGAAAGAAATGAAAATACAAGAAAAAAGAGAGAAGAAAGAAATATAATCATAACAGTAACATATTGAACTTTTAGAAGGAGAGAACAGAACTGTGGTTACTAGTCTTGGGAAAGGGTGATGGGGGTGGGCTGTTAGTGAGGAATTTGTAAACGGACAAAAGGAATGATTACATTTTGTAATGACAAGAATGTTAATTATCCTGATTTGGTCATCACACATTTTATACAGGTATTGATATTCAACTCTGTACCCCACAAATATGTATGATGAATTATTAAAAAGGAAAGAAAGTGAATCTTTCTAAATTTCTCTTTCCTCCCCTTCTATCTTTTAAAGGGTTGTCAGTCACTAAAGGACACTTCAAATAATGCCTTCTCCTACAAAAATCCATTTGCAGCTTTAGAAGGCAAAAGAAGTTATTTTTATCACCTGCCCATCCATAGCAACTTGAAATGTTTCTATAGCCCTGATTCCATTATAATTTGTATTAGAGTATTTTTATACACACTTTTTAAATATGCTATTCTCTGAGCTCTTCAAAGGCAAGATTTCTTATTTTTTTATTTGTACATTAAGATCATACTTAGCATAGATCTTGGCATATAATACAATATCCAAATTTTGCTGAATCCAAGTGAATAAGTGCTCTGCGTCAAAATGCTTTGCAGCTTTTGTGTCCCATACAGAATTCTAAAACATCGTTCAATATTGATTTGGGGGTATTTAAATTTCCTATATATTAATCTTTCTACTGGGCCATTAAAATTATATTTCGTCTTCTAATTAGAGGACCAAGTAATTTGAACAAACCTGGCCTTTCGGTCTTCACTATGCCTGCAGCAACACCATCGGTTACAATCTAGGTTACATTGATTTACTGCATAACAAATGGAGATTCGTCAACTAGTCAAAACTGTGTACTTTTCTCAGTACTCATGCTAGGCCACGATATTTCTTCTAATTGCAATGAATTCACTGAGTTAAGTGGAAAATAATACCTTTTCCTCCTAGGAGATTTAATTGATCATATCTACCTTTATTTTGGTTAACGTTAATTCTTATCATGGAAAACTAAAATTTCCAAGGAATGAGTTGCATTAATAAGCATTGGTTTTCACTGATTTGAAAGTTTAGGAATATGAAACACGGTTTGAGCAATGTTATGAGAATTCATAGGCATTTAAAAATTTTTGTCAGAGCTATTTAGAAATCTGAAATTGAAAACAGATGAGGTCTGGATCTGATGGTAAGCAGCACTTAGATTTAACATGAGAGATTGGAGGATCCATTTTCCTTTTCTCTTCACATGGTAAGCGGTAATTTGGGTATTATTCTTGCACAACCTATATAGACTTTTTCTGATCTCTACATTTTGTTTCCGTGGTAAGGTCTGACTTAATTCAAATCTATGTGATATTTTGTGATGGGTTTTTAAAAATCGTTTTTCTTCCTTGCACCATTTGCTGAAGAGGCAGTCACTTTAGCAGTGCATAGACTTGGTGCCTTTGTCAAAGTTCACATGAATGTAGGTGTATGGGTTGATTTCTGGATTCTCTATTCTGTTCCATTGGTCCATGTGCCTATTTTTGTGCTAGTACCATACTGTTTTGGTTACTATAGCTTTTAACTATACTTTAAAGTCAGGTACTGTTATGCCTCCAGCTTTATTTTTTTTGCTCAGGATTGCTTTGGCTCTTCTTGGTCTTTTGTGATTCCATACATTGTTTGGTTATGTTTCTTTAGTTTCTTCCATCTATTAGGAAGTATTGACAAAGAATTATGACAGGGAATGTATGTATACACAGAGAGAGATAAGAAAATAGAAAACAGGAAAAGCCCTAAGATCTTTCTAATATTTTTCTAAAGTAAATTAT
>NW_007750894.1:0-859 GCF_000696425.1 Galeopterus variegatus | reverse complement strand
AATATTTTTCTAAAGTAAATTATCCCCATTCGAACCTTGAACAACTTCATCAGATAAGACAGAGTACTTCTTCAAGATGATATCATATTTTTGTTGTCGTTGTTGTTGTTTTTCCTAATTCAATATCTTATGATAAAAATTTTACACTTACATTACTAGGATTGCATTTCTAAAATTGGTACATTTTATTAGTTATGTTTGAGATTGAAAAATGTTTAAAATTGTAATTTATAAATCAGTTAGTTGAAAGTGTTAATAACACATGCTACATATGTAAAACATTAAAAAAATTACTTAATTTCCTACAGAATTTCCAGTAAAATATGCTTAGGGAACTAGTAAGTTCTACTGTTTTTCTTTGTACCTGTATGTGTATATGTATTTACATGTTTGTGACAAGAGAACTGGAAGTGATGCAATATTTGAACCACTAGCATCTAATTTGAGGAAAACATGGCTTGTTGCCTCTGCTACCCCCAAATATACTAGATTGCTTTGACAGATTTATCTGATTAGGTGCTGCTGTTCTTTTTCTTTGTACTGTTTCAGTTGTGTTCTTTCTGAATCTAACATCATTTACAGGATTAACATTGCACTGGTTCAAACATGCAATCACTCAATTAAAATAAAATTATCATCAAGGCAGAGTTCTACTTGTTTTACCATTAATCACTCACACAAATATTATTGCTCTGTATCTTTATTTATTAATCAATGAAGGAAACAAATATCTTTTCTATTCCTTTTGTCTCATGTAATATTTGTTACTGTCATTAAACTGGGATTAGTCTCATGATTTTCTTTCTTAAATAAAGGCAACAAATAGAGAAAATTACTATAATAGCAGTATATATGACTA
>NW_007750893.1:9423-9696 GCF_000696425.1 Galeopterus variegatus | reverse complement strand
TTTGTGTATCTTCAGTGATTAGAGAGATCAGATTCCTAAGATGTCCTAACCACGTTCCTTGATCCTCATTCCTGTGCAATAAACAACTTAGGCCTTTCTTTCCCACTGTGACACTTGAAATTTGTATGTTCATCTTTGTCATTATTATATAGCCAACTGTTTATGACTTGCAATGAAAAATGGAAAATTCAAACCAGGTGATTAAAAAATCCATGTGTGGGCCGGCCCGGTGGCGCACTGGATAAGTGCGCCGCTTGGGAAGCGCGGCGGCGC
>NW_007750893.1:6020-6445 GCF_000696425.1 Galeopterus variegatus | reverse complement strand
ACCGTTGTTGTGACAACTGAAATCCACCTCTCCCACAATTCCAAATAACTGGAGGAGAGGGAGCGGGGGTCCTGCTACAGCTGACAATGATGTACACAGGTAAGAAACAGATCCACGGAGAAAGAATATCATGCCTAAGGTCATAAAGCAAATTAGCAGTGAAGTCAGAATTTTACTCTGAAGTCTCCTGAGGATATAATCTCTCTCCAGCTACTATCCATCTGTAAAGTAGGAAATAATATTAATTTATTTACTGTGTGTGGCCAGTATTTGTAAAAAGCTTTAAAGTCCTAGGCAAGAGATACTAAATAACTATCCCAAATTATTTATTATTTGTTTATAGTTCAAGGCACTATCAATATGAATATAAATGATGGAATAATAATTTAAATTGTAATCTGTTCTGGAGGTACTTTTTTTTTTTT
>NW_007750893.1:3411-4850 GCF_000696425.1 Galeopterus variegatus | reverse complement strand
TGTCGCGCCCGCACCGCGCTCAACCAGTGAGCGGACCGGTCTCTATATGGGATCCAAACCCCCTGCGGGAGCGCCACTGCGCTCCCAAGTGCCGCACTCTACCAAGTGCGCCACCGGGCTGGCCCTGGAGGTACTTTTTTAAAAGGATAGACCAGCAATGGGTAGAAGAACACACCTGTGCCCCGACTCGAAGCTTCTGGAGGGCAGGATGGAGCACATTCTCTTTGTACGTGCAGCACTGAGAAGTAAGCCTGGCCCTGAGCTGATGTTCAGCCAGCATCTGTTCATGTAGCTGAAGCATGTGCATGTTGGTATTTGAGCTGCTCTCCCAGATATTATGTCAAAAGGCTTCTCTTGGCGTTTTTATTTTCAACTATACCAGGGATTCCTGTTTGGATTCTTCTTTGGATGGCAGGGAAGGAACTGGACCCTCAAAAGTAGCCCAGAACTGAATGGGAGGTAAAGGAGCCACCTTGAGCAGGTGTGCAAGATGTGGCCAGAACGCATAGGCGCCACTGGGCTGGGTGGTGTAGAACAGAGGACCCCTTGCCAGCCCACAAATCTCTCCCTCCTGGGAGCTCCAGCAGCAGGAGCAAGATGCTGCCTGCCAAGTGCTTTGAGCTGCCTGGAACAAGGTGCTGCATGATCATCTTATTATTGCTTGTAATCTGCAGATCCCAGGCACTCTGTCTGCAAATACAAAGGAAGGAATGGGGCTGCGTAGAGGGAAGCCCAGTTTCTTTGAGCACCCCAGGCTACTTCTTGCTGCGTGCCTTTCCAGTGAGAGACACTAAGCCTCTGCAGTTAAGCCTCAGCAAGTCCCATATATTTGTCTATGATAAGAGCTTCCTCTTCTGGAACATAAATGCTGTTTTATTTTTTCCTTGAACAGTCAACTTTTATTCTTTCCCAGCAGAGCTCCTACACAGCCCTGGGCTGCTCTTTCTCTTTGCTGAGGTGTGGGGGCACTATTCAGGTCCTCCAGATCTCCTTTGAAGTCTGTTGGAGACCTCCCTTGGAGAAACGTTCTTTCTTGGGGTTTTAAGTCATTAGTTTTAGTTCTCCACCACAGATCCTCGGGAGGAGTAGGGTAGCGTGGACACAGGTTATATGCCTGCTAATTCCACTAACCAGAGGCAATGCCGAATGCCTGCAAGATCAAAGGATGCTCCTCTGGAAATCTCAGCTGGTGAGAGTGTTCAAAGCTTAAAAATTACTTTGCAACTTCGGTAATGGGCCACAATAATCAACTTCATTGTATATCGACAAAAAAAATTAAGAAAAAAAAAATTACTTTGCAACCAAATTCAGAGTATGGCGAGTTCTTCAAGACAACAGACCTGGTTTCTTCAACTGTTCAATAGCATGGAAAGAAAAGGCGAGTCAGGAGAGAAATGTTCCAGTATCTAGCATGAAAGAAATATAAAAGAGACTTAAGA
>NW_007750893.1:0-3151 GCF_000696425.1 Galeopterus variegatus | reverse complement strand
CACTCTACCGAGTGAGCCACGGGCCGGCCCAAAAAAAGATTATTTTAGATACTTGGGGGACTTTTATGACAGGTATCAGATGATTAATTTTGTTGGGTGTTTTCATGACATAATGGTTATATAATAAAATATTCTCTTGAGATGCTAATGAAGTATTTAGTGGTAAAATGACTTGGATTTGCTCACAGGTTTAACCAACTTAAACAAATATGGCAAAATGTTGATGGTTACTGAAGCCGGATAATTGGTATCTTGGGGTTTGTTGTACTCTATTTTGGGGAATGTTTGGAAATTGCTATTTAAAGATAAATATAGAAGAAAATTAAATATTTTAATTTTAAAAATATGGGTATTAGTTATGTGATAAAGGTACTCAAAATACATAAAGACATTACTTTGTCTAGCTTAGAGAGAGCATAGCTTTCTAGAAGTTGTCTGATTTAAACTCTTTGGGAGAGAGATTTCTATTTGTACAGTTTAGTATGGTTTACCTGAAGTTTAAAAGCTATATATTTTATAGACTTTTTTTTGTTGTTGAGGTTTTTGGAAAAACTGTTAAATTCAGTGATGTCAACAGTTTAAAAGAGATAGTGCAGGATTAATGACAACGCCGGTCACCCCCAAGGCAATATTCCTTCCATATTCTCCTTTTTCTTACTATTTTATGCTGGTGGACAGCTGCTGCTTTGTTGTATATAAGACACTTCAACTCCTCTCTCCTTCTCTCCCCATTGGAGAAGGCTTTGTTTGCTGGTGTGTCTATTGAAGTCCATTTTCTGAAATGTCTTCCCAAATCATGTCAATTCTAGGGCAGTTTAAGTGAAGAAACCATGAATGGTGACCATAAGACTTAGACATTCTTGATAGTTTTAAAAATGCCTTGGGATACTATGGTTCTTTCCTTAACATGAATCAAACATGCAGGTTAAGTAAACATGATACAGTTCCTTGCCTTTAACTGGTTCACAGGTTTAAACAAAAAGACAGTGTGGAACCATGAAAGTTGAAAATTTTCTGAAAGGGTCACGTAGGGTAAGAGACCTGGCAAAGTGTTCTCAACGAATGTTGTCATTCATTCTAGAACCAAGTTGAGACTTATTTTCTTTATGAGATAGATTTCATTTCTTTTCTTTTCTCTTCTTTTTTTTTTTTTTTCTCTTCTTTTTTTTTTTTTTTCTCTTCTTTTTTTTTTTTTTTCTCTTCTTTTTTTTTTTTTTTCTCTTCTTTTTTTTTTTTTTTCTCTTCTTTTTTTTTTTTTTTCTCTTCTTTTTTTTTTTTTTTCTCTTCTTTTTTTTTTTTTTTCTCTTCTTTTTTTTTTTTGTCTCTAATATCTATTGTTTAACTGCTGAACTACAAGACACATCATTGCAGTCATGCCAAAAAGCGAGAATTTCTTTGTATAGTTTTCAGGAAGTTAGCAGAAAAAATAGTATAAGACATGCTAGAGCAAAAACAGGAGGAAAATGCACTGAAGCTATGAAGAGGCCACTTCCACCTGAAAGTCTGTGACTGTAAGATTGTCCCCAGCAATGGAGAGAGAAAGGGTGCTCTCTCTAGTTGGGCATCCTGAAATGACACCAGGACTGGGGTTTACAGCAATTTCCTCCAGTTCTGTTTTTAACCCAAATGGACAAAATGAAACAGATTCCTGAAGCAGTGACAGAACAGCTTTCCTCACAATCCCAAAGTGATCCTGGGACTTGGAGGTGGAATCCATGGAGGAGGCAGTGGAATCGGCAAGGACACAACAGGTGCACAGGGCAGAGGCTGGTGTCCAGTCCGTCTCCTCTTCACCCAACCTCACACCTGCACATGCTGTCTAGTTGTGGAATGGGCTACTCTAGATCAGAGGGAAATTTTATACACTGTTAGGTCATTCATTGATCCAGTAAATATCTGTTGGGAGCTGACAATATGGTTGTCATTTAGTAGGGGCTACGGTATGGTAGGGACAGAGACACTATGCTTCTCATCCTGTGTCGTTTACTGTCCAGTAATGTCTGAAATAATTCCTTATTTTTCAAGAGGCAGAACCTTGGTTTTGGTGGATTTGACTATTAGAAAGAGAGATGGTGCCCTTTGAACTGGCCACTGCAGTCCTATTTCCTAAGAATGTATATTTATATGCCACCAATTCATTCTCCGAGGACTCCAACCCAAATGGGATATTTAGTGTACGGGGCAGGGGATTAGCAATAGTTTACAAATTCACTCCAATACTGCTTTTTTTTTTTTTTTACTGGTGAAACAGGACAATCCACTTCAATCCCTAGGTTTTTGGTTCTGCCCTGTCTTCTGTGGGCTCTCCGTGAACTGAGAATTGAATAATTCTCACATGAGGAAAAATGAACTTGAAATCCCAACGAGGTTGTTCAGTTCTCTGGGTGGGCTGGTTCACTCGTGTTCTAAGTTCTGTTCTGAGTTATGCCACTGACTTTTTGACATTGTGACAATGCATATTGTGTCAGCCTGGCCACTATAAACCAAAGTGTCCTAGTTAAACATGTGATAAACATTCTACTGTGGAATAATAACATCCTCCAAGATGAGCCTTCTCTATCATTAATTGAGAAGGTAGAACATGGGGTTTATATTTCTGGCTCCAGCATTTACTATGTGTGACCATGAGAACTTAGGCAAGTTAATATAACCTCTCTGAACTATTGCTTTAGTTCCTACCTATAAAATGGGGCCAATAAAAGTCACCTTGTAAGACTGGAGTAATTAAATGTGCTAAGGTGCAGAGAGTACTGAATAGATTGTTGATATGTAATATGGATATGAGGCGGCTGCTCAGTGAATGATAGCTATTAATGAATTAGTGATTAGAGTCTGATTAGGGTCTAATTATTGTCTTAGTGCAGTGAGAAGTCAGAGAGAAAGGGACAAAGGGGAAGTCTTTATATTATTATGAGATGTGCAGAAATTCCTAAGTCATGACAAATAGGAACTATTTCTGAAGGAAGTACTTGGATCTCTTTCTTATTAGATTCTTTAAAATAAGGTGGCATTTGTTCGTTAAAAGAATTCAGTGTCGGGGCCGGCCCGGTGGCGCACTGCGATAGTGCGACGCTTGGGAAGCGTGGCGGCGCTCCCGCTGAGGGTTCGGATCCCACATACAGACCGGTTCCCGCTCACTGGCTGAGCGAGG
>NW_007750892.1:9237-9697 GCF_000696425.1 Galeopterus variegatus | reverse complement strand
CTGTCAACTAGGTCAACTTGTTAATAATCATGTCATTTAATATATATCTCACTAATTTTTTGTCTATTTGTCTCAGTTATTGGAAGATGTTATTAAAATTCACAACTCCAAAAAATAAATAAATAAAATAAAAACCTAAAAAAAGTGTTTTTTTAACATTAATAGACTTTACTTTTTAGAGCAGAATTAGGTTTATAGAAATATAGAGCAGATAGCACAAAGATTTGTCATATTCCATCTCTTCCTTGTCACAATTTCCCTGTTTTAAATATCTTTCATTCATGAAAATTAATGAACTGATATTAACTAAACTCCATAGTTTACATGGGAGTTAACTCTTTGTTCTACAGGTCTATTGCTTTTGACAAACATGTAATTTCATGATTTAATGTAACCACTGTGAAAGTATAAACAACCCAAACATAATAGTTTCAATGAATATTTTCTATCTATTCATTCT
>NW_007750892.1:2551-3762 GCF_000696425.1 Galeopterus variegatus | reverse complement strand
CGAGCCAGCAGCAGAGGCAGGGCCCCGACGGGTGTGGGAGGTGGCGGGCGAGGGGCACGCTGCGCACAAATGCGGCGCATCCAACCCCGCCCACCTCCAACACCAGGAGGCTCGGGGCACCGGCAGCGCTGCGGGCTGTGGTTCCGGGGGCCAAGTGGCCCACCACCTCTGCCACCACACGACACATTCCCCCCACCCTGGACGGGCGGAGAGAGCGCATGGGTGGGGGGTGCATGAGGCAGGGCGCGGGGCTGGAAGGAGAGGTGGGACGGAGGGAGGCAGGGAGGGAGGAGCCGGGAGCAGGCGGGAGAACAGGCTGACTAGGTGGCCCCTCACCCCACAGTGGTTGCCCTGGAGACCAGGGCTGTTTATCGGCCGGCCAGCTGGGCACAGGAGGTGGATGGAGCAGAGTTAACTGAGGGGGTTGGGGAGCAGAGGGAGTTACAGGAGAAGGAGACCTGAAAAGGGCGGTTTCGTCTGCAGGGTCAAACTTATCAGAAGTAGGGGGTAGTGGAGGGGGTGAGGATGAAGGGGTTTGGAAACAAGGAGAACCTTTGAAGGAAAGCAGGTGAGACAGAGAGAGGGATTTGGGGCAAGCAGGTGGAAAACCTCCACGTATGGAATCTATTTCCCCTTTCTCAGCTGCTGGCAGTAGTTAAAAATGTCCCGGAGAATGTCGGGATCAAGTGTGCCCTCAGGGAGCCACTTATTTTGGTTATCTAGGGGATAATAAGGCCAATCTTGTGTGTAAAATTTGCTGAGGAGTTTGGGTTTAATGTCAGGCTTGAGGGATAGGGTGGTAAGGTTGTTTAAGAGACATTGTAAGGGTGAATCACCCGAAGGGAGGAGGCAGAAGCTCCATTCCAAAGAGGATTAGAGAGAGAGAGAGAAGGTTTAAAAGGAGGATTAGAATGAGCCCTCTGGCCGGATGAGAAGGATGGAACTCAGAGGGCGTCCCCAATGAGTCGTGCCACTCCCAGGAGATGGGTTCAAGGATGAACCCAGGAAGGAAGGGGGTGTAGGTCATCACCTAGACCCTCGCTTCCCAGAGGCAACTGTGCCTGGAGCCGGAGGGACCTAGCGCACTAGGGTTTTGACGGACGGCGGGGGTCCTGGACCCAGTAGGAGGAAGGTTAAATGGAGTGAGAGAGAGAGAGAGGGAGGAATGGGAGGTTCAGCCTCCGGGGCCGGGGACGTGTCAATGCTGGGGC
>NW_007750892.1:0-1119 GCF_000696425.1 Galeopterus variegatus | reverse complement strand
TACATACCATATCAACACTCTATTGTGTAGTTTAAGATCCTTTCATATTTTGGCACTTGCTATTAATCAAATGTGTCAAGATTGTTTAGCTTGTTCCAGAAAGCCTTTATCTAATTCTACTGTCTTATTTTATCTATATTTGAGAAAAATTTTTTGCACCTGAGATCTGTGGCTGGCCAAATAATGGTGGCCCCCAAAATATTCATGTCCTAATACTACCCAGAACCTGTGAATATGTTACCTCTCATGGTAAAAGGGACTTTGTATAGGTAAGTCAAGCAAATTCAAACCACATTGAGTAATCATCTCACCCCGGTTAGACTGGCCATTTATCAAAAAGACGTAGAGAATAACAAATACTGGTGAGGATGTGGAGAAAATGGAACCCACCTACACTGTTGGTGGGACTGTAAATTAGTGCAGCCAGTATGGAAAGCGGTATGGAGTTTCCTCAAACAACTACAGATAGAGCTGATTTCACTGCTGGGTATATACCCAAAGGAATGGAAATCATCATGTCAAAGGGATACCTGTAATCCCATTTTTATTGCAATTCTATTTATAATAGACAAGAGTTGGAACCTACCTAAATGTCCATCATCAGATGACTGGATAAGGAAAATGTGGTATATTTAAACAATAGAATACTACTCTGCCATGAAAAAGAATGAAATACTGTCATTCACAGCAATCTGAATGAACTTAGAGAATATTATGTTAAGCAAAATAAGCCAGGCACAGAAAAAGATATACCATATGTCCTCACTTATAAGTTGGAACTAAAAATAAATAAATAAATAAATAAGAAAGAAAGATACAACTATGACAATAATATGTTGAACTCTCAAAATAAGAGAACAGAACTAAGGTTACCAGAGATGGGAAAGAGGGAGGGGGAGGGAAGTAAGGGAGGAATTGATAAAGGGCCATGAAAATAAATTACATTGTATAATGTTGAATATAATAATATCCTGATTTGAACGTCACATATTGCACACGGGTATTGATATTCAATGCTGTACCCCGCAGATATTTACAATGGACTATGTCCCAATAAGAAAAAAAAAAGAAGCTTGAGATGATTCTGGATTATGCAGGTAATCCCAATGCAACCACAAG
>NW_007750891.1:9398-9698 GCF_000696425.1 Galeopterus variegatus | reverse complement strand
GTTTCCCTAGGGAAGCCTTTTTGTGCAGCTCAGGGTTTAATGGTTGACCTTATAGGTACTTGCGGCTCTCCAGATACTCGGTGCACCTGGGTTGTGTAGAATCTCTGATCTGGGCCTGAGTTTTTTCCTCAAATGCACCCCATGCAACTCTGCATTCCTGACCAGTCTCCTCTGAGTGGTCCTGCGCTGATTGGGGGGTGGATCGGCTGTCCTTGCTGGGTCCCAGTGTTCTCCCGGTCGGCCTGTCTCCCCCACTGCCCATGCTCCAAACACTTCCCATGGGACGGGCCCTGCACTGGT
>NW_007750891.1:0-5638 GCF_000696425.1 Galeopterus variegatus | reverse complement strand
CACACTATAGCAGTGCGCCACCAGGCCGGCCCAAAATATAAACAATTTTGATTAGTTGCATTTTAAATAAAAAACAGGGTACATCCAGTTTTTTGAATAAATATATAGTTTTTTGTCTTTTTAAGAAAGGGCCATTGAAAACCAGAAACATCTAGGGAAAACACCCAGTGTCTGTAATTCTCTTGTGTCTAGAATGAGCTATGGCTCTGATTCAGTTATATAGTCCACCCCCATGTCCTGAGCCTGGCACATGGCATGTGGGAATAGTTCAGGAAGCTCAGGTGAATGAGTGAACAGGAACAAAGTGGCCAGCCCTCTCGTACACCTGCCCTCGTGCGTTTTCTCAGGGATTAGAATTGCAGGCAGGCAGGCAGAGAGGAGGAGTGTCTGGGTGAGGACCCTTCTCGCAAGGCAAAGCATTGAATGCCCCCCAAGCTGATTCTCTGCTCCTGGAATTTTCTTCTCAGGAAGCTGCCTTTGCTTTCCAGAGCCCTCATGCACTGTTGATGTCACACAGCCTCTCTGAAACCCAGGCAGGCAGAGGACCTGCAGGCCGTGAGGCTGGTTGCATGCTGGCCTGCACTGCCAGCCTCAACAGAGGGTCGGGCAGGATAGTGGCTTCAAGAGATGGAGAGAAATCCATCATTCTATCGTCTTTCCTCCTCCTGCCAGTGGAAACCCCCCTCCCTTCTCAGTGTGGTAGCGGACTTAGGAGGTCAGAGTCTGCAGTCAGGACAGAGTTCCAGGGGCGTGGCCTTGAGCCTCCATTTCCTTATCTGTAAAATGGGAATAGTAGAAATGGGCTTTTGTGGGGCCCAGGGCCTGGCAAAGTCCCTGAAGGTCCTTGCAGCTCTGTGTTTCCATGAAATCATTGTGGTCAGCTCCTCAATCTGACTCACCCAGTGCTCACTCAGTGCCAGGAAGGGTAGGGCTTCGCTTCACTGTCAGTGCTGGCTCCTGCAGGGTGGCCATGAACCACTGTTCAGGTTGTTCACTGCACAAGGGCACCCTCCTTGTGTGGGCTGAAATCCAGCCGTGTTTTCCTCTTAGAGCCTTGGGCCCAGGCCCAGAGCCACAGCTACCATTGGAAGGTTTGGCTCTTCTAATTTTCCACAGGCACTTTCCTGCTAAGCAAGAGACCGGTACACTGCGGGGGGCAGGGTAATTTGTACCAAGGGGTCATATGGGTTGGCTGTGGCCCTGAGCTCCTTGAGGTGACCTGAGCCGTCACACCTGGGACTCATGCAGAGGAAGTCCCCCTGCTGGGCCTGTGCTTCTCTCGCTCCCACTGGCCTCTAGTAGAGAATGATGGATTGACACCCTCATTGGCAGGTAGAGGAAGGTGGAGAGGGGATTAGTGCCTCAGCCAGACAGAGGAGGCAGGCTTCCCGAGGGTGGCACCGAACGATTCCGCTGGTATCTTCGGTGAGTGTGGCACATTTGCTTTTGAAGATCTTACCCTTGGCTACGTGTTCTTGTTCACTTGCCAAGGCTGATGAGAGAAACAAGCCAGGCACACTGCTGTGTGATGCATTTTGACAGCCCCTCTCTAGGTAAGGGTTGCTGGGCCAGAGTGGGGAGCGTGTCGTTCTAGGTGGACTGATCCCTCTTAGCAGTTGATGATGGCCGGTCTGTGGTGTTGCAATGTCGTGCAGCTCCACCATGTGTCCTAAATCCATCTGAGCCCAGGACGTGCTGAGGTCATCAGAACTGCTGTGTTTTATGTACAGAGTGAGAGCGTCTGTCTCATTATGGCCCCCTGGAATAGGGAGCCATGGACACAGGGAGACACCCGCGGGGCTGGGCAGGCCTGATTGTGCCCACCCTCCCACCCCTGGGGACGTCTGCCGACACTGCCCTAGGGCTGGCTGTGTGACTCGTACTGGACACATGTGTCTTAAGCAACTGAAAATAATCTCACAAAACCAGTCTCCAGGGTGGGCTCCTGGAGCTAGGAAGCGTGGAGGGACACACACAGCTGAGACCTCTTACCAAGGCCAGCAGCCCCTGATCACCTCTTCAGGGCACCAGTACCCCCAAGAGCCCTTGTACCACTCAGGATGCTTGGTGGCAAGTGACAGTCCTGAGGAAGAAGAAGTCTAAGACGAGGAGACTCCACTTGGCCTCCCTCTGTGCAGGCTTCCATCTTGGGCAGGTGGCCACATGGCCGTCATCCACTCCTGCTCCCAGTACATGTCTCAGAGAGATTAGAGTCTCACTGGCCTGTCTTGGGTGCAGGGCCATCATGGTGGCCAGGAAAACGACACAGACTGATTGGCCAGGCCTGGCTTATGTTCACACCCCAGCCAATCCCAGGGCCAGTGATATGCCACTTTGGCCAGCTGGGGCCCAGTGTCCACCTTTGGATTCCACATGCTCAGCTGCCTGGAGCGGAGGTGGTGGTTCCAGAGAGCAAGCAGGGCATCAGTGCAAGGAGGATGGGCCGGTGTACCAGCTCCAGTGAAGCAGCGCATGTGCACCATGCACGTGCGTGGTGCAGTGCCTGGGCAATGCGGTCACTGTCTTGGCCTTCCTGTCCTCTGGGTCTGGGAAGCAGCTATTGCTGTATGTGTATAAGGGCTTCGTCACAGTCAGACAAAGGGACAGATGGGTGCATTCTGTCAAAGCAAGTGATCTCTCTGTGCCAGGTTCCATTCTAGTTGTTAAGGGCACATCAGTGAGCATCACACACGGTCCCCACCGCCCTTGGCTTCAGTACACAAACAAACATGTGGTATTAAGTAGTGCTGTAAGGAAGGCGGAGGTGGGTGAGGTATGGGGAGGGGCATGGCCTCAGCACGGTGGTCACTCTTGGAGGAGGGGACAGAGTGAGCCATGTCGGGGGCAAAAGGTGGTGGGTGGGGCGGGGGAGCACCCAGGCAGAGAGGGACAGCATGTGACAGGGTCCTGGGGCCTGACAAGAAGTCACTGTGGCCCAAGGCAGTGAGCAAGTTGGAACACAGTGGGACATGAGGCCAGAAGGGTGGATGGTAGGAAAGGACCTTCTCACATGGATGCCCGTAGGCCACAGTGAGGACTTGAGATTTTATGCAGGGTCCTGAGATGCTCCCGGAGAGTTTTGAGGTGGGTGCAATGTGATCCATGTGATGCTTTTTAAAAGATCCTGTTGTCTCCATTGGAGAAGTGGAATCTGGTGATGGGGTCAGCCGAGGGGAGGGACAGAGGTGGTAGCAGTGGAAGTGGTGAGAAGGGTCAGATTCGGGCTTCATCTAGCAGGTGGAGCCGTGGTACTTGCTGGTGTGTTGGATTTGGGGGGTGGCCTGAGCAAGCAAGAGGATGCTGTGCCATTTCCTGCTCTGCGGAGGTCTGGGGGAGGAGCAGGTTTGGGGAAATGTTGAGAACTCTTCTAGCTATGTTACGGTCCGTCCGTCGAGGTAACCATTAGACTTGCAGATACTTTGTCATGTAGGTGAAGAGCCCAAGAGGAAGGAGGCAGGACCCCGGTCCCCGGCTCCCAGGCCTGTCCTCTGTGCCAGCAGGCCTGGGGGGGAGATATGCAGCTCTGCTGGTCCCCTTCCTGTGTGGCCTTGGCCACAGCGGGGCACATGTCTGGCCTCTTCATCCTTGGCTGTAAGCTGAGGCTTCTGTGCCTCAGGTTCTGGAGCGAGTCAGTGAACAGCCATTGTCACTGGGAGATTGGCTCAGGGGTAGGTGCCACCCAAAAGGAGGTGGGACAGACAGGGGAAACAGTGGGGCAAGTGCTCTGGTCTGGCACAGAGGTGCCCCAGGCTGGCGGCTGGCAGGGTGGGAACTTGCCTGGGTGTGTACGTGAGTAGCTGATGTTTGCATCAGTGGGCAGGCATTTTTGGCGCTGAGTTTAGCAAGATGCCAGTCAGCTCTGGGGCCCCAGGCGGCCCACTTAGCATTGGCTTTGGAGAGGTCACTGCTTTACATTCTCAGGGTAGTCGTGGCTGCTGTGTTCAGATTTGCCCTACTTTTTGGCACTTTCTCAGTCTTCTGAGTCTTCCTGTGTCCTGCCCATAACCCCCTCCAGAGGGAGTCTCCACCTGGATACCCTTGCAGACAGCTCTGTTCACACAGCACTACAGCGTGGAGTTGGGGCCCAGCCCTGACCCCACAGCCCCCAGGGTCATCTGCCTTGAGAGCAGGAACTGGGGCCCATTAGGAGGACTGAGAGGGAGGGAAGCTAAGGGCACTGCCAAGACCAGAAAGCCCCGAGGCCTCTGCCTGACCAGCTAGGAGTGTGTCATTGGGGTGACAATGTGGGGAAAGCAGAGGCTGGGTACCAGCTGGCCAGCCTGGCCAGGCCCTTGGGGCAGCCCTTCGAGCTCATTGCCCCTCAAGGGAGCAGCTACTGGGGTGTCCTGGTTTCAGGTCTGTAGTCACTAATGTGAAGATCTGGGATTCCAACTTGGGCTATCTGTAGAGAATCCCAGAAGGGTTGGCACCACACATGCGGTGTCCAAGCCTGAGCATTCAAAGTGGCATCAGACCAGTTTCAGAAATGGACTGGCTTCCCAACCAGGGCCAGGGTGGGGCAAGACGCCAGTGCAATGAGGTTCCTAGGGGCCCAGAGCAAGTAAGGCTCTCGGAAATGCAGGTGCATTGGTGATAGGACTGAGGCTAAGCCTCAGCATCCATGCCCTTGATTACAGCCCTGGGGGAGAGGGGTTGGGCCTGGGCGACCCAGGGCCCTGAATTGGAGTCCTCCTTGGTCCTCAGCTCTCTGGGTACCCTCCCATTTTCCCCAGTGTGGTCTGCAGACCAGAGGCAACAAATACCTCATAAAGTGTCCTTGCACGGTGGGGGTGGGGCAGGATGAGACAGAACCACCCGGTGAATGGCCATGTTTGGGAAAGTATCTGATGACTGAGGGGGTGGAAGCTGGAAGGAGGATTTAGCAATCACAGCTAGATTTGGGGAGATGTGTTGCAGGGTCCAGAATTCAGATTGGGCAATTCCCACTGGTCGGGGGCCGAGCTGGCAGCAAAGCCTCCCTGGGACCAGGTCTGCACAGGCTCAGTCTCTGTGGTACCCTGTCCCAGGGCCCGGGTCAGAGGGCGTACTCGGGAAATAATTGCCAATGAGCGAGTGAATCATGGAGGCCTGAGTAGGATGGGGCTTCCACTTCACAAGAAGAGAAAAGTGAGCTACAGGGAAGGGGGCCCCAGGGTGGTGGTCCAGCACTCGCCCCACCCCCAAGCAGCTGGCCTCACAGCTCTGAGCTCAGCTCCTGCAGGCTTGCACAGCAGTGTCCCAGGCAGGTCCTCTGCTCGCAGTCTGCCTGCAGCTTGGGAATCTGACCAGCAAGGCCAGGCCCAGCTTGGCCCGGCTCGGCCTCCATGCCCCCCCCTGCCCAGCCCAGGCACAGGGGCCTTGCCCGGGCAGCTCTGATCACATCAGTCTGTGGCTTCTCTGGTTCTTTGCCAGGGGAGGAGTGAGTGAGAGAGCAATGCAGTTGGACACCAATTTACAATTTCACTGAAGCATGAAATCGCTTCCTTCCTTTACCAGATTATACTTAAGTAGAAAATTGACTTGGGGCAGGGGGAGTATATACTTTTGAAAATTAAAAATGGAGAAGAAACTTCATTGTTTTGGGTTTTGTGGGGGTTTTTTTTGCTTTATTTCCAGCAGAAAGAAGGCAGCACCAACT
>NW_007750890.1:9249-9698 GCF_000696425.1 Galeopterus variegatus | reverse complement strand
CGGACACGGAAAAAAAAAAAAAAAAAAAAAAAAAAAAAAAAGGCTTACCTTTTTTTCATCATATTCTTGTGAAGAAAAAAAGAACAAACCATGCATCCCTGAGGTTGGGGACAGATACACAGGAGTTACCACTCTCAAAAATAAAAATAAAAACTTCTGATGGTGGCCATGGGATTCTCTACAAGCATTAAAAGTCATTTTAAAAGATTTTGAGGGAAAAATTTAAAGATGTTTCGAAAAAAGAAAGGGTTACCACTCAACTCTGTGCCCAGCCAAATTATCACTCAAGTAATAAGATGAGAGAAAATTATTTGCGGTAAGGCAAAGGATCAGAAAGAATGTCTCCCAGAGTTCTTCCTGCAAATGTTAACTGTTCAAAAGAGCCATCAAAAGGAAAACCAAGAAATGGTGAACCTGTGGCATAAAAGGACGTACTGAAGGGGCTGAAC